>NC_089257.1:90250870-90448870 GCF_963930625.1 Muntiacus reevesi
AAACGTGGGAATCACGTGGGAATCATGTGGGAATCACAAGGGAATCACGTGACAATCACGTGGGAATCACGTGGGAATCACGTGGGAATCACGTGTCAGTCACGTGAGAATCACATGGGAATCACGTGGGAATCACTTGTCAATCACGTGGAATCCCGTGGGAGTCATGTGGGAATCACGTGGGAATCACATGTCAATCACGTGGGAATCACGTGGGCATCACGTGTCAATACGTGGGAATCTCGTTGTAATCAGGTGGAAATCATGTGTCAATCACGTGAGAATGACATGGGAATCACGTGTCAATCACGTGGGAATACCGTGGGAATATCGTGGGAATCACGTGTCAATCACATGGGAATCACGTGGGAATCACGTGGGAATCACTTGGGAATCACGTGGGAATCACGTGTCATTCACGTGGGAATCACGTGGGAATCACATGGGAATCACGTGAGAATCACCTGTCAATCATGTGGGAATCACGTGGGAATCACCTGTCAATCTTGTGGGAAACACTTGGGAATCACGTGGGAGTCACGTGGGTATCACGTGGGAATCACGTGTCAATAACATGGGAATCAGGTGGGAATCACGTGGGAATCACGTGGGAATCACGTGGGAATCATGTATCAATCACGTGGGCATCACGTAGTCATCACGTGGGAAACACGTGGGAATCACGTGGGAATCACGTGTCAATCACGTGGGAATCCCATGGGAGTCACGTCGGAATCACGTGGGAATCACCTGTCAATCACGTGGGCATCACGGAGCCATCACGTGTCAATCCCGTGTCAATCACGTGGGTATCATGTGGGAATCACGTGGGAATCATATGACAATCACGTGGAAATCACTTGGGAATCACGTGGGCATCAAGTTGGCATCTCGTGGCAATCATGTGGGAATCACGTGTCAATCACTTGGGAATCACGTGGGAATCACGTGGGAAACACGTGGTAATCACGTGTCAATCACGTGGGTAACACGTGGGAATCACGTGGGAATCACTTGATAATCACGTGGGAATCATGTGGGAATCACCTGTCAATCACGTGGGAATCTCGTGGGAATCACGTGGGAATCTCTTGTCAATCACGGCGGAGCCCGTGGGAGTCATGTGGGAATCACGTGGGAATCACGTGTCAATCACGTGGGAATCACGTGGGAATCAATTGTCAATCACGTGAGAATCACGTGGTAATCACATGTCAATCACGTCGGAATCACGTGGGAATCACGTGTCAATTACGTGGGTATCACGTGGGAATCACGAGGGAATCATATGACAATCACGTGGAAATCACTTGGGAATCACGTGGGAATCACCTGTCAATCACGTGGGAATCATGTGGGAATCACATATCTATCACGAGGGAATCACGTGGGAATCACGTGGGAATCACTTGGGAATCACGTGGGAATCACGTGTCATTCACGTGGGAATCACGTGGGAATCACATGGGAATCACGTGGGAATCACCTGTCAATCACGTGGGAATCTCGTGGGAATCACGTGGGAATCACCTTTCAATCACGTGGGAATCACTTGGGAATCACGTGGGAGTCATGTGGGTATCACCTGGGAATCAGGTGTCAATAACGTTGGAATCAGGAGGGAATCACGTGGGAATCACGTGGGAATCACGTGCGAATCACGTGGGAATCATGCATCAATCACGTGGGCATCACGTAGTCATCACGTGGGAAACACGTGGAAATCACGTGGGAATCACGTGGGAATCACGTGTCAATCACGTGGGAATCACGTGGGAGTCACGTGGGAATCACGTGGGAATCACCTGTCAATCACGTGGGCATCACGTAGCCATCACGTGGGAAACAAGTGGGAATCAGGTGGGAATCACGTGTCAATCACGTGGGAATCACGTGGGAGTCACGTGGGTATCACCTGGGAATCACGTGTCAATAACGTGGGAATCAGGAGGGAATCACGTGGGAATCACGTGGGAATCACGTGGGAATCACGTGTCAATCACGTGGGAATCACGTGGGAGTCACGTGTGAATCAGGTGGGAATCACGTGGGAATCACGTGTCAATCACGTGGGAATCACGTGGGAGTCACGTGGGAATCACGTGGGAATCACCTGTCAATCACGTGGGCATCACGTGGGCATCACGTAGCCCTCACGTGAGAATCACGAGTCAATCACGTGGGTATCATGTGGGAATCACGTGGGAATCATGTGTCAATCACGTGGGAATCACGTTGGAATCACGTGGGAATCACGTGTGAATCACGTGTCAATCAAGTGGGAATCACATGGGAATCACGTGGGTATCACGTGGGCATCACGTGGCAATCATGTGGGAATCACGTGTCAATCACTTGGGAATCACGTGTGAATCACGTGGGAATCACGTGGAAATCACGTGTCATTCACGTGGGAATCACGTGGGAATCACATTTGAATCACGTGGGAATCACCTGCCAATCATGTGGGAATCACGTGGTAATCACGTTGGAATCACCTGTCAATCACGTGGGAATCACTTGGGAATCACTTGGGAGTCACGTGGGTATCATGTGGGAATCACGTGTCAATAACGTGGGAATCAGGTGGGAAACACGTGGGAATCACGTGGCAATCACGTGGGAATCACGTGGGAATCACCTTTCAATCACGTGGGCATCACGGAGCCATCAGGTGGGAATCACGTGTCAATCACGTGGGTATCACGTGGGAATCACGTGGGAATCATGTATCAATCACGTGGGCATAACGTAGTCGTCACGTGGAAAACACGTGGGAATCACGTGGGAATCACGTGGGAATCACGTGTCAATCTCGTGGGAATCACGTGGGAATCACCTGTCAATCACGTGGGCATCACGGAGACATCACGTGGGAATCATGTGTAAATCACGTGGGAATCACGTGGGAATCACGTGGGCATCACGTGGGCATCACGTGGCAATCATGTGGGAATCACGTGTCAATCACTTGGGAATCACGTGGGAATCACTTGGGAATCACGTGGGAATCACGTGTCATTCACGTGCGAATCACGTGGGAATCAATTGGGAATCACGTGGGAATCACGTGTCATTCACGTGGGAATCACGTTGAAATCACATGGGAATCACGTGGGAATCACCTGTCAATCACGTGGGAATCACGTGGGAATCACCTGTCAATCACGTGGAAATCACTTGGGAATCACGTGGGAGTCTGTGGGTATCACCTGGGAATCACGTGTCAATAACGTGGGAATCAGGAGGGAATCACGTGGGAATCATGTGGGAATCACGTGGGAATCACGTGTCAATCATGTGGGAATCACGTGGGAGTCACGTTGGAATCACGTGGGAATCACCTGTCAATCACGTGGGCATCAAGTGGGCATCACGTAGCCCTCACGTGAGAATCACGAGTCAATCACGTGGGTATCACGTGAGAATCACGTGGGAATCACGTGTGAATCACGTGTCAATCAAGTGGGAATCACATGGGAATCACGTGGGTATCACGTGGGCATCACATGGCAATCATGTGGGAATCACGTGTCAATCACTTGGGAATCACGAGGTAATCACGTGGGAATCACGTGGTAATTACGTGGAAATCACGTGGGAAACACGTGGTAATCACGTGTCAATCATGCGGGTATCACTTGGGAATCACGTGGGAATCACTTGGGAATCACGTGGGAATCACGTGCGAATCACTTGTCAATCACGGCGGAGCCCGGGGGAGTCATGTGGGAATCACGTGACAATTACGTGGGAATCACTTGTCAATCACGTGGGAATCACGTGGGAAGAACTTGGTAATCACATGTCAATCAGTTGGGAATCACGTGGGAAGCACGTGTCAATTACGAGGGTATCACGTGGGAATCACGTGTCAATCACGTGTGAAACACGTGGGAATCACGTGTCAATCACTTGGGTATCACGTGGGAATCACGTGGGAATCACCTGTCAGTCACGTGAGAATCACGTGGGAATCACGTGGGAATCATGTGTCAATCACGTGGGAATCACGTGGGAGTCACGTGTGTATCACGTGGGAATCACGTGTCAATCTCGTGGGAATCACGTGGGAATCACGTGGGCATCACGTGGGCATCACGTTGGAATCATTTGGGAATCACGTGTCAATCACTTGGGAATCACGTGGGAATCACGTGGGAATCATGTGGGAATCACATGGGAATCACGTGACAATCACGTGGGAATCACGTGGGAATCAAGTGGGAATCACGTGGGAATCACATATCAATCACGTGGGAATCATGTGGAATCACGTGTCAATCATGAGGAAATCACGTGGGAATAACGTGTCATTCACGTGGGAATCACGTGGGAATCACGTGGGAATCACATGACAATCACGTGTTAATCACGTGGGAATCGCGTGACATTCACGTGGAAATCACGTGGTAATCACGTGTGAATCACGTGGGCATCACGTGGGCATCATGTGGGAATCATTTGGGAATCACGTGAGAATCACGTGTCAATCACGTGAGAATCACGTGGTAATCACGTGGGAATCACGTGAGATTCACGTGTCAATCACGTGTCAATCACGTGTCAATCACTTGGAAGTCACCTGGGAATCATGTGGGAATCACGTGTCAATCACGTCGGAATCACGTGGGAATCACGTGTCAATTACGTGGGTATCACGTGGGAATCACATGGGAATCATATGACAATCACGTGGAAATCACTTGGGAATCACGTGGGAATCACCTGTCAATAACGTGGGAATCATGTGGGAATCACGTGTCAATCACGAGGGAATCATGTGGGAATCACGTGGGAATCACTTGGGAATCACGTGGGAATCACGTGTCATTCACGTGGGAATCACGTGGGAATCACTTGGGAATCACGTGGGAGTCACGTGGGTATCACCTGGGAATCACGTGTCAATAACGTGGGAATCAGGAGGGAATCACGTCGGAATCACGTAGGAATCACGTGCGAATCACGTGGGAATCATGTATCAATCACGTGGGCATCACGTAGTAATCATGTGGGAAACACGTGGGAATCACGTGGGAATCACGTGGGAATCACGTGTCAATCACGTGGGAATCACGTGGGAGTCACGTGGGAATCACGTGGGAATCACCTGTCAATCACGTGGGCATCACGTAGCCATCACGTGAGAAACACGTGGGAATCAGGTGGGAATCACGTGTCAATCACGTGGGAATCACGTGGGAGTCACGTGGGAATCACGTGGGAATCACCTGTCAATCACGTGGGCATCACGTAGTCATCAGGTGGGAAACACGTGGGAATCACGTGGGAATCACGTGTCATTCACGTGGGAATCACGTCGGAATCACTTGGGAATCACGTGGGAATCACGTGTCATTCACGTGGGAATCACGTGGGAATCACATGGGAATCAGGTGGGAATCACCTGTCAATCACGTGGGAATCACGTGGGAATCACCTGTCAATCACGTGGAAATCACTTGGGAATCACGTGGGAGTCACGTGGGTATCACCTGGGAATCACGTGTCATTCACGTGCGAATCACGTGGGAATCAATTGGGAATCACGTGGGAATCACGTGTCATTCACGTGGGAATCACGTGGAAATCACATGGGAATCACGTGGGAATCACCTGTCAATCACGTGGGAATCACGTGGGAATCACCTGTCAATCACGTGGAAATCACTTGGGAATCACGTGGGAGTCTGTGGGTATCACCTGGGAATCACGTGTCAATAACGTGGGAATCAGGAGGGAATCACGTGGGAATCATGTGGGAATCACGTGGGAATCACGTGTCAATCATGTGGGAATCACGTGGGAGTCACGTTGGAATCACGTGGGAATCACCTGTCAATCACGTGGGCATCAAGTGGGCATCACGTAGCCCTCACGTGAGAATCACGAGTCAATCACGTGGGTATCACGTGAGAATCACGTGGGAATCACGTGTGAATCACGTGTCAATCAAGTGGGAATCACATGGGAATCACGTGGGTATCACGTGGGCATCACATGGCAATCATGTGGGAATCACGTGTCAATCACTTGGGAATCACGAGGTAATCACGTGGGAATCACGTGGTAATTACGTGGAAATCACGTGGGAAACACGTGGTAATCACGTGTCAATCATGCGGGTATCACTTGGGAATCACGTGGGAATCACTTGGGAATCACGTGGGAATCACGTGGGAATCACGTGTCAATCACGTGGGAATCACGTGGGAATCACGTGTCAATCACGTGGGAATCACGTGGGAGTCACGTGTGTATCACGTGGGAATCACGTGTCAATCTCGTGGGAATCACGTGGGAATCACGTGGGCATCACATGGGCATCACTTTGGAATCATGTGGGAATCACGTGTCAATCACTTGGGAATCACGTGGGAATCACGTGGGAATCATGTGGGAATCACATGGGAATCACGTGACAATCACGTGGGAATCACGTGGGAATCAAGTGGGAATCACGTGGGAATCACATATCAATCACGTGGGAATCATGTGGAATCACGTGTCAATCATGAGGAAATCACGTGGGAATAACGTGTCATTCACGTGGGAATCACGTGGGAATCACGTGGGAATCACATGAAAATCACGTGTTAATCACGTGGGAATCGCGTGACATTCACGTGGAAATCACGTGGTAATCACGTGTGAATCACGTGGGCATCACGTGGGCATCATGTGGGAATCATTTGGGAATCACGTGAGAATCACGTGTCAATCACGTGGGAATCACGTGGTAATCACGTGGGAATCACGTGAGATTCACGCGTCAATCACGTGTCAATCACGTGTCAATCACTTGGAAGTCACCTGGGAATCATGTGGGAATCACGTGTCAATCACGTCGGAATCACGTGGGAATCACGTGTCAATTACGTGGGTATCACGTGGGAATCACATGGGAATCATATGACAATCACGTGGAAATCACTTGTGAATCACGTGGGAATCACCTGTCAATAACGTGGGAATCATGTGGGAATCACGTGTCAATCACGAGGGAATCATGTGGGAATCACGTGGGAATCACTTGGGAATCACGTGGGAATCACGTGTCATTCACGTGGGAATCACGTGGGAATCACATGGGAATCACGTGGGAATCACCTGTCAATCACGTGGGAATCTCGTGGGAATCACGTGGGAATCACCTGTCAATCACGTGGGCATCACGTAGCCATCACGTGAGAAACACGTGGGAATCAGGTGGGAATCACGTGTCAATCACGTGGGAATCACGTGGGAGTCACGTGGGAATCACGTGGGAATCACCTGTCAATCACGTGGGCATCACGTAGTCATCAGGTGGGAAACACGTGGGAATCACGTGGGAATCACGTGTCAATCACGTGGAAATCACGTGTCAGTCACGTGAGAATCACATGGGAATCACGTGGGAATCACGTGTCAATCACGTGGGAATCACTTGTCAATCACGTGAGAATCACGTGGGAAGAACGTGGTCATCAAATGTCAATCACGTGGGAATCACGTGGGAATCACGTAGGAATCACTTTGGAGTCACGTGGGAATCACGTGGGAATCACGTGTCAATCACGTGGGAATCACTTGTCAATCACGTGGGAATCACGTGGGAAGAACGTGGTAATCCAATGTCAATCACGTGGGAATCACGTGGGAATCACGTGTCAATAACGTGGGTATCACGTGGGAATCACATGGGAATCACGTGGGCATCACGTGGGAATCATGTGGGAATCACGTGTCAATCACTTGGGAAAAACGTGGGAATCACGTGGGAATCATGTGGGAATCACAAGGGAATCACGTGACAATCACGTGGGAATCACGTGGGAATCACGTGGGAATCACGTGTCAGTCACGTGAGAATCACATGGGAATCACGTGGGAATCACTTGTCAATCACGTGGAATCCCGTGGGAGTCATGTGGGAATCACGTGGGAATCACATGTCAATCACGTGGGAATCACGTGGGCATCACGTGTCAATACGTGGGAATCTCGTTGTAATCAGGTGGAAATCATGTGTCAATCACGTGAGAATGACATGGGAATCACGTGTCAATCACGTGGGAATACCGTGGGAATATCGTGGGAATCACGTGTCAATCACATGGGAATCACGTGGGAATCACGTGGGAATCACTTGGGAATCACGTGGGAATCACGTGTCATTCACGTGGGAATCACGTGGGAATCACATGGGAATCACGTGAGAATCACCTGTCAATCATGTGGGAATCACGTGGGAATCACCTGTCAATCTTGTGGGAAACACTTGGGAATCACGTGGGAGTCACGTGGGTATCACGTGGGAATCACGTGTCAATAACATGGGAATCAGGTGGGAATCACGTGGGAATCACGTGGGAATCACGTGGGAATCATGTATCAATCACGTGGGCATCACGTAGTCATCACGTGGGAAACACGTGGGAATCACGTGGGAATCACGTGTCAATCACGTGGGAATCCCATGGGAGTCACGTCGGAATCACGTGGGAATCACCTGTCAATCACGTGGGCATCACGGAGCCATCACGTGTCAATCCCGTGTCAATCACGTGGGTATCATGTGGGAATCACGTGGGAATCATATGACAATCACGTGGAAATCACTTGGGAATCACGTGGGCATCAAGTTGGCATCTCGTGGCAATCATGTGGGAATCACGTGTCAATCACTTGGGAATCACGTGGGAATCACGTGGGAAACACGTGGTAATCACGTGTCAATCACGTGGGTAACACGTGGGAATCACGTGGGAATCACTTGATAATCACGTGGGAATCATGTGGGAATCACCTGTCAATCACGTGGGAATCTCGTGGGAATCACGTGGGAATCTCTTGTCAATCACGGCGGAGCCCGTGGGAGTCATGTGGGAATCACGTGGGAATCACGTGTCAATCACGTGGGAATCACGTGGGAATCAATTGTCAATCACGTGAGAATCACGTGGTAATCACATGTCAATCACGTCGGAATCACGTGGGAATCACGTGTCAATTACGTGGGTATCACGTGGGAATCACGAGGGAATCATATGACAATCACGTGGAAATCACTTGGGAATCACGTGGGAATCACCTGTCAATCACGTGGGAATCATGTGGGAATCACATATCTATCACGAGGGAATCACGTGGGAATCACGTGGGAATCACTTGGGAATCACGTGGGAATCACGTGTCATTCACGTGGGAATCACGTGGGAATCACATGGGAATCACGTGGGAATCACCTGTCAATCACGTGGGAATCTCGTGGGAATCACGTGGGAATCACCTTTCAATCACGTGGGAATCACTTGGGAATCACGTGGGAGTCATGTGGGTATCACCTGGGAATCAGGTGTCAATAACGTTGGAATCAGGAGGGAATCACGTGGGAATCACGTGGGAATCACGTGCGAATCACGTGGGAATCATGCATCAATCACGTGGGCATCACGTAGTCATCACGTGGGAAACACGTGGAAATCACGTGGGAATCACGTGGGAATCACGTGTCAATCACGTGGGAATCACGTGGGAGTCACGTGGGAATCACGTGGGAATCACCTGTCAATCACGTGGGCATCACGTAGCCATCACGTGGGAAACAAGTGGGAATCAGGTGGGAATCACGTGTCAATCACGTGGGAATCACGTGGGAGTCACGTGGGTATCACCTGGGAATCACGTGTCAATAACGTGGGAATCAGGAGGGAATCACGTGGGAATCACGTGGGAATCACGTGGGAATCACGTGTCAATCACGTGGGAATCACGTGGGAGTCACGTGTGAATCAGGTGGGAATCACGTGGGAATCACGTGTCAATCACGTGGGAATCACGTGGGAGTCACGTGGGAATCACGTGGGAATCACCTGTCAATCACGTGGGCATCACGTGGGCATCACGTAGCCCTCACGTGAGAATCACGAGTCAATCACGTGGGTATCATGTGGGAATCACGTGGGAATCATGTGTCAATCACGTGGGAATCACGTTGGAATCACGTGGGAATCACGTGTGAATCACGTGTCAATCAAGTGGGAATCACATGGGAATCACGTGGGTATCACGTGGGCATCACGTGGCAATCATGTGGGAATCACGTGTCAATCACTTGGGAATCACGTGTGAATCACGTGGGAATCACGTGGAAATCACGTGTCATTCACGTGGGAATCACGTGGGAATCACATTTGAATCACGTGGGAATCACCTGCCAATCATGTGGGAATCACGTGGTAATCACGTTGGAATCACCTGTCAATCACGTGGGAATCACTTGGGAATCACTTGGGAGTCACGTGGGTATCATGTGGGAATCACGTGTCAATAACGTGGGAATCAGGTGGGAAACACGTGGGAATCACGTGGCAATCACGTGGGAATCACGTGGGAATCACCTTTCAATCACGTGGGCATCACGGAGCCATCAGGTGGGAATCACGTGTCAATCACGTGGGTATCACGTGGGAATCACGTGGGAATCATGTATCAATCACGTGGGCATAACGTAGTCGTCACGTGGAAAACACGTGGGAATCACGTGGGAATCACGTGGGAATCACGTGTCAATCTCGTGGGAATCACGTGGGAATCACCTGTCAATCACGTGGGCATCACGGAGACATCACGTGGGAATCATGTGTAAATCATGTGGGAATCACGTGGGAATCACGTGGGCATCACGTGGGCATCACGTGGCAATCATGTGGGAATCACGTGTCAATCACTTGGGAATCACGTGGGAATCACTTGGGAATCACGTGGGAATCACGTGTCATTCACGTGCGAATCACGTGGGAATCAATTGGGAATCACGTGGGAATCACGTGTCATTCACGTGGGAATCACGTTGAAATCACATGGGAATCACGTGGGAATCACCTGTCAATCACGTGGGAATCACGTGGGAATCACCTGTCAATCACGTGGAAATCACTTGGGAATCACGTGGGAGTCTGTGGGTATCACCTGGGAATCACGTGTCAATAACGTGGGAATCAGGAGGGAATCACGTGGGAATCATGTGGGAATCACGTGGGAATCACGTGTCAATCATGTGGGAATCACGTGGGAGTCACGTTGGAATCACGTGGGAATCACCTGTCAATCACGTGGGCATCAAGTGGGCATCACGTAGCCCTCACGTGAGAATCACGAGTCAATCACGTGGGTATCACGTGAGAATCACGTGGGAATCACGTGTGAATCACGTGTCAATCAAGTGGGAATCACATGGGAATCACGTGGGTATCACGTGGGCATCACATGGCAATCATGTGGGAATCACGTGTCAATCACTTGGGAATCACGAGGTAATCACGTGGGAATCACGTGGTAATTACGTGGAAATCACGTGGGAAACACGTGGTAATCACGTGTCAATCATGCGGGTATCACTTGGGAATCACGTGGGAATCACTTGGGAATCACGTGGGAATCACGTGCGAATCACTTGTCAATCACGGCGGAGCCCGGGGGAGTCATGTGGGAATCACGTGACAATTACGTGGGAATCACTTGTCAATCACGTGGGAATCACGTGGGAAGAACTTGGTAATCACATGTCAATCAGTTGGGAATCACGTGGGAAGCACGTGTCAATTACGAGGGTATCACGTGGGAATCACGTGTCAATCACGTGTGAAACACGTGGGAATCACGTGTCAATCACTTGGGTATCACGTGGGAATCACGTGGGAATCACCTGTCAGTCACGTGAGAATCACGTGGGAATCACGTGGGAATCATGTGTCAATCACGTGGGAATCACGTGGGAGTCACGTGTGTATCACGTGGGAATCACGTGTCAATCTCGTGGGAATCACGTGGGAATCACGTGGGCATCACGTGGGCATCACGTTGGAATCATTTGGGAATCACGTGTCAATCACTTGGGAATCACGTGGGAATCACGTGGGAATCATGTGGGAATCACATGGGAATCACGTGACAATCACGTGGGAATCACGTGGGAATCAAGTGGGAATCACGTGGGAATCACATATCAATCACGTGGGAATCATGTGGAATCACGTGTCAATCATGAGGAAATCACGTGGGAATAACGTGTCATTCACGTGGGAATCACGTGGGAATCACGTGGGAATCACATGACAATCACGTGTTAATCACGTGGGAATCGCGTGACATTCACGTGGAAATCACGTGGTAATCACGTGTGAATCACGTGGGCATCACGTGGGCATCATGTGGGAATCATTTGGGAATCACGTGAGAATCACGTGTCAATCACGTGAGAATCACGTGGTAATCACGTGGGAATCACGTGAGATTCACGTGTCAATCACGTGTCAATCACGTGTCAATCACTTGGAAGTCACCTGGGAATCATGTGGGAATCACGTGTCAATCACGTCGGAATCACGTGGGAATCACGTGTCAATTACGTGGGTATCACGTGGGAATCACATGGGAATCATATGACAATCACGTGGAAATCACTTGGGAATCACGTGGGAATCACCTGTCAATAACGTGGGAATCATGTGGGAATCACGTGTCAATCACGAGGGAATCATGTGGGAATCACGTGGGAATCACTTGGGAATCACGTGGGAATCACGTGTCATTCACGTGGGAATCACGTGGGAATCACTTGGGAATCACGTGGGAGTCACGTGGGTATCACCTGGGAATCACGTGTCAATAACGTGGGAATCAGGAGGGAATCACGTCGGAATCACGTAGGAATCACGTGCGAATCACGTGGGAATCATGTATCAATCACGTGGGCATCACGTAGTAATCATGTGGGAAACACGTGGGAATCACGTGGGAATCACGTGGGAATCACGTGTCAATCACGTGGGAATCACGTGGGAGTCACGTGGGAATCACGTGGGAATCACCTGTCAATCACGTGGGCATCACGTAGCCATCACGTGAGAAACACGTGGGAATCAGGTGGGAATCACGTGTCAATCACGTGGGAATCACGTGGGAGTCACGTGGGAATCACGTGGGAATCACCTGTCAATCACGTGGGCATCACGTAGTCATCAGGTGGGAAACACGTGGGAATCACGTGGGAATCACGTGTCATTCACGTGGGAATCACGTCGGAATCACTTGGGAATCACGTGGGAATCACGTGTCATTCACGTGGGAATCACGTGGGAATCACATGGGAATCAGGTGGGAATCACCTGTCAATCACGTGGGAATCACGTGGGAATCACCTGTCAATCACGTGGAAATCACTTGGGAATCACGTGGGAGTCACGTGGGTATCACCTGGGAATCACGTGTCAATAACGTGGGAATCAGGAGGGAATCACGTGGGAATCACGTGGGAATCACGTGTCAATCACGTGGGAATCACGTGGGAGTCACGTGTGAATCACGTGGGAATCACGTGGGAATCACGTGTCAATCACGTGGGAATCACGTGGGAGTCACGTGGGAATCACGTGGGAATCACCTGTCAATCACGTGGGCATCACGTGGGCATCACGTAGCCCTCACGTGAGAATCACGAGTCAATCACGTGGGTATCACGTGGGAATCACGTGGGAATCATGTGTCAATCACGTGGGAATCACGTGGGAATCACGTGTGAATCACGTGTCAATCAAGTGGGAATCACATGGGAATCACGTGGGTATCACGTGGGCATCACGTGGCAATCATGTGGGAATCACGTGTCAATCACCTGTCAATCACGTGGGAATCACTTGGGAATCACTTGGGAGTCACGTGGGTATCACGTGGGAATCACGTGTCAATAATGTTGGAATCAGGTGGGAAACGCGTGGGAATCACGTGTCATTCACGTGGGAATCAACGACGGAATCACTTGGGAATCACGTGGGAATCACCTGTCAATCACGTGGGCATCACGGAGCCATCAGGTGGGATTCACGAGTCAATCACCTGGGTATCACGTGGGAATCACGTGGGAATCATGTATCAATCACATGGGCATAACGTAGTCGTCACGTGGAAAACACGTGGGAATCACGTGGGAATCACGTGGGAATCACGTGTCAATCACGTGGGAATCACGTGTGAATCACGTGGGAATCACATGTCAATCATGTGGGAATCACGTGGGAATCATGCGTAAATCATGTGGGAATCACGTGGGAATCACGTGGGAAACCCATGGGAATCATGTGAGGGAATGACGTGGGAATCACGTGTCGATCACGTGGGATTCATGTGGGAATCACGTGTCAATCACGAGGGAATCAAGTGGCAATCACGTGGGAATCTCTTGGGAATGACGTGGGAATCACCTGTCAATCACGTGGGAATTATGTGGGAATCACGTGTCAATCAAGAGGGAATCACGTGGGAATCACGTGGGAATCACTTGGGAATCACGTGGAAATCACGTGTCATTCACGTGGGAATCACGTGGGAATCACATGGGAATCACGTGGGAAACACCTGTCAATCACGTGGGAATCACGTGGGACTCACGTGGGAATCACCTGGCAATCACGTGGGAATCACTTGGGAATCACGTGGGAGTCACGTGGGTATCACCTGGGAATCACGTTTCAATAACGTGGGAATCAGGAGGGAATCACGTGGGAATCACGTGGGAATCACGTGGGAATCACGTGGGATTCATGTATCAATCACGTGGGCATCACGTAGTCATCACGTGGGAAACACGTGGGAATCACGTGGGAATCACGTGGGAATCACGTGTCAATCACGTGGGAATCACGTGGGAGTCACGTGGGAATCACGTGGGAATCAACTGTCAATCACGTGGGCATCATGTAGCCATCACGTGAGAATCACGTGTCAATCACGTGGGTATCACGTGGGAATCACGTGGTAATCACGTGTCAATCACGTGGGAATCACGTGGAAATCACGTGGTAAACACGTGGTAATCACGTGTCAATCACGTGGGTATCACGTGGGAATCACGTGGGAATCACTTGGGAATCACGTGTCAGTCATGTGAGAATCACGTGGGAATCACGTGGGAATCACTTGTCAGTTTCGGCGGAGCCTGGGGGAGTCATGTGGGAATCACGTGGGAATCACGTGTCAATCACGTGGATATCACGTGGGAATCACGTGGGAATCACGTGTCAGTCACGTGAGAATCACGTGGGAATCACGTGGGAAATACGTGTAAATCACGTGGGAATCACATGGAAATCATGTATCTATCACATGGGAATCACATGGGAATCACGTGGGAATCACGTGGGAATCACGTGGGAGTCACGTGTGTATCACGTGGGAATCACGTGTCAATTTCGTGGGAATCACGTGGGAATCACGTTGTCATCACGTGGTCATCACGTGGGAATCATGTGGGAATCACGTGTCAATCACTTGGGAATCACTTGTCAATCACGTGGGAATCAAGTGAGAAGAAGTTTGTAATCACATGTCAATCATGTGGGAATCACGTGGGAATCACGTGTCAATTACGTGGGTATCACATGGGAATCACGTGGGAATCACGTTTCAATCACGTGTGAAACACGTGGGAATCACGTGTCAATCACGTGGGTATCACGTGGGAATCACGTGGGAATCACGTGTCAGTCACGTGAGAATCACGTGGGAATCACGTGGGAATCACGTGTCAATCACGTGGGAATCACTTGGAAATCATGTATCTATCACGTGGGAATCACGTGGGAATCACGTGGGAATCACGTGTCAATCTCGTGGGAATCACGTGGGAGTCACGTGGGCATCACGTGGGCATCACATGGGAATCATGTGGATATCATGTGGGAATCACATGGGAATCACGTATCAATCACGTGGGAATCATGTGGAATCATGTGTCAATCATGCGAAATCACGTGGGAATAACGTGTCATTCACGTGGGAATCACGTGGGAATCATGTGGGAATCACATGACATCACGTGTTAATCATGTGGGAATCGCATGTCATTCATGTGGAAATCACGTGGTAATCACGTGTGAATCACGTGGGCATCACGTGGGCATCATGTGGGAATCATTTGGGAATCACGTGAGAATCACGTGTCAATCACGTGGGAATCACGTGGTAATCACGTGGGAATCACGTGACATTCACATGTCAATCACGTGTCAATCAAGTGTCAATCACTTGGAAGTCACGTGGGAATCACATGGCAATCATGTGTCAATCACGTGGGAATCACGGGGGAATCAAGTGTCAATCGCGTGGGAATCATGTGGGAATCACATTGGTATCACGTGGGAATCACGTGGGAATCACCTGGGAATCACGTGTCAATCACGTGGGAATCACGTGGGAAACACGTGGGAATCACGTGGTAATCACGTGGGAATGACATGTCAATCACGTGGGAATCACGTGGGAATCACGTCAAAATCACTTGGGAATCACGTGTCAATCACTTGGGAATCACTTGGGAATCACGTGGGAATCATGTGTGAATCAGGTGTCAATCACGTGGGAATCACGTGGGAATCACTTGGGAATCTCGTTTGAATCACGTGTGAATCACATGGTAATCACGTGGGGAATCATGTGGGAATCACGTGGGTATCACCTGGGAATCACGTGTCAATAACGTGGGAATCAGGAGGGAATCACGTGGGAATCACGTGGGAATCACGTGGGAATCACGTGGGATTCATGTATCAATCACGTGGGCATCACGTAGTCATCACGTGGGAAACACGTGGGAATCACGTGGGAATCACGTGGGAATCACGTGTCAATCACGTGGGAATCACGTGGGAGTCACGTGGGAATCACGTGGGAATCACGTGTCAGTCAATTGGGAGTCACGTGAGAATCACGTGGGAATCACGTGGCAATCAACTGGGAATCACATGTAAATCACGTGGGAATCATGTGGGTATCACGTGTCAATCACGAGGGAATCTCGTTGGAATTACGTGGGAATCACTTGGGAATCACGTCGGAATCACGTGTCATTCATGTGAGAATCACATGGGAATCACGTGTCAATCACGTGGGAATCACTGGGAATCAGGTGGGAATCACGAGTCAATCACGTGGGAATCACGTGGGAATGACGTGTCAATCACATTTGAATCACATGGGAATGTCGTTGGAATCACCTGGGAATCTCGTGTAAATCACGTGGGAATCACGTCGGAATCACGTGTCAATCACGTGGGAATCACGTGGAAATCATGTGGAAATCACGTGTCAATCACGTGGGAATCACATGGGAATCACGTGCCAATCACGAGGGAATCACGTGGGAATCACGTGGGAATCACTTGTCAGTCACGTGGGAGTCACGTGGGAATCACATGGGAATCACGTGGGAATCACGTGTCAGTCACGTGGGAATCATGTGGGAATCACGTGTCAATCACTAGGGAATCTCGTGGGAATCACGTGGGAATCACTTGGGAATCACGTGGGAATCACGTGTCATTCACGTGGGAATCACATGGGAATCACAAAAGAATCACGTGTGAATCACGTGGGAATCACGTGGGAGTCACGTGCGAATCTCGTCTCAATCACGTGGGAATCTCATGGGAATCACGTGGTAATCACATGTCAATCAGGTAGGAATCACGTGGGAATCACGTGTGACTCAAATGGACATCATGTGAGAATCATGTGTGAATCACTTGGGAATCACGTGTCAATCACGTGGGAATCACGTGTCAATCACGAGGGAATCATTCGTCAATCACGTGGGAATCACGTGGGAGTCACGTGGGAATCACTTGGGAATCACGTGGTAATCATGTGGGAATACCGTGGGAATCACGATTCAATCACATGGGAATCATGTTGGAATCGCGTGTCAATCACGAGGGAATCACGTGGGAGTCACGTGGGAATCACGTGTCAATCACAGGGGAATCACGTGGGAATCACGAGTCAATCACGTGGCAATCATGTGGAAATCAGGTCGGAATCACGTGTAAATCACGTGGGAATCACGTGGGCATCACGTGGGAATCATTTGGAAATCACGTGGAATCACGTGTCAATCACGTGGGCATCACGTGGGCATCATTTGGGAATCACGTGGGAATCACGTGGGTATCACGTGGGAATCACGTGTCAATCACGTCGGAATCACGTGGGTATCACGTGGGAATCACGTGGGAATCACGTGTCAATCACATGGGAATCATGTGGGAATCACGTCGGAATCAAGTGTCAATCACGTGGGAATCAAGGGGAATCATGTGGGAATCACTTGTCTACTACGTGTGAATCACGTGGGAATCACGTGTCAATCACGTGGGAATCACGTGGGAAACACGTGGGAATCACTTGGGATTCACGTGTCAGTCACGTGGGAATCATGTGGGAACCACGTGTCAATCACGTGGGAATCACATGGTAATCACGTGGGAATCACGTGGTAATCACGTGTCAATCACGTGGAATCACGTAAGAATCACGTGGGAATCACGTGAGAATCACGTGAGAATCACGTGTCAATCACGTGGGAATCACGTGTGAATCACCTGGGAATCACGTAGGAATAACGTGGGAATCACGTGGGAATCACGTGTCAATCAGGTGGGAATCATGTGGGAATCACATGGGAATCACGTGTCATTCACGAGGGAATCACATGGGAATCACGTGTCAATCACGTGGGAATCACCTGGAAATCTCGTGTCAATCACGTGGGAATCACGTGGGAATCACATGTCAATCACGTGGGAATCAAGTGGTAAACACGTGGAAATCACGTGTCAATCACGTGGGATTCACGTGGGAATCTCAAGTCAATCACGGGGGATTCACGTGGAAATCACCTGTCAATCACGTGGGAATCACGTGGGAATCACGTGTCAATCACGTGTGAATCACGTGGGATTCACTTGGGAATCACGTGGGAATCACGTGTCAGTCAATTGGGAGTCACGTGGGAATCACGTGGGAATCACGTGGCAATCAACTGGGAATCACATGTAAATCACGTGGGAATCATGTGGGAATCACGTGTCAATCACGAGGAAATCTCGTGGGATTTACGTGGGAATCACTTGGGAATCATGTCGGAATCACGTGTCATTCACGTGGGAATCACATGGGAATCACGTGTCAATCACGTGGGAATCACATGGGAATCAGGTGGGAATCACGAGTCAATCACGTGGGAATCACGCGGGAATGACGTGTCAATCACGTTTGAATCACATGGGAATGACGTTGGAATCACCTGGGAATCTCGTGTAAATCACGTGGGAATCACGTCAGAATCACGTGTCAATCACGTGGGAATCACATGGGAATCATGTGGAAATCACGTGTCAATCATGTGGGATTCACATGGGAATCACGTGCCAATCACGAGGGAATCACGTGGGAATCACGTGGGAATCACGTGTCAGTCCCGTGGGAGTCACGTGGGAATCACATGGGAATCACGTGGGAATCACGTGTCAATCACGTGGGAATCATGTGGGAATCACGTGTCAATCACTAGGGAATCTCGTGGGAATCACGTGGGAATCACTTGGGAATCACGTGGGAATCACGTGTCATTCACATGGGAATCACATGGGAATCACATGGGAATCACGTGTGAATCACGTGAGAATCACGTGGGAAGCACGTGGGAATCACATCTGAAAAACGTGGGAATCACGTGGGAATCACGTGTCCATCACGAGGGAATCTCGTGGGAATCACGTGGGAATCACTTGGGAATCACGTGGGAATCACGTGTAATTCAAGTTGGAATCACGTGGGAATCACATGGGAATCACGTGGGAATCACGTGGGAATCATGTTGGAATCACGTGGAAATCACATCTCAATCAAGTGGGAATCATGTGGGAATCACGTGTCAATCATGAGGGAATATCGTGGGAATCACGTGGGAATCCCTTTGGAATCACGTGGGAATCACGTGTCATTCACGTGGGAATCACGTGGGAGTCACGTGGGAATCACGTGTCAATCACGAGGCAATCACGTGGGAGTCATGTGGGAATCACGTGTCAATCACATGGGAATCATGAGGGAATCACGAGTCAATCACGTGGGAATTATGTGGAAATCAGGTCGGAATCACGTGTAAATCACGTGAGAATCACGTGGGCATCACGTGGGAATCATTTGGAAATCACGTGGAATCACGTGTCAATCACATGGGCATCACGTGGGCATCATTTGGGAATCACATGGGAATCACGTGGGTATCACGTGGGAATCACGTGGGAATCACGTGTCAATCACGTCGGAATCACGTGGGTATCACGTGGGAATCACGTGGGAATCACGTGTCAATCACATGGGAATCATGTGGGAATCACGTCGGAATCACGTGTCAATCACGTGGGAATCAAGGGGAATCACGTGGGAATCACTTGTCTACTACGTGTGAATCACGTGGGAATCACGTGTCAATCACGTGGGAATCACGTGGGAAACACGTGGGAATCACTTGGGAATCACGTGTCAGTCACGTGGGAATCATGTGGGAACCACGTGTCAATCACGTGGAAATCACGTGTCAGTCACGTGAGAATCACATGGGAATCACGTGGGAATCACGTGTCAATCACATGGGAATCACTTGTCAATCACGTGAGAATCACGTGGGAAGAACGTGGTAATCAAATGTCAATCACGTGGGAATCACGTGGGAATCACGTAGGAATCACTTTGGAGTCACGTGGGAATCACGTGGGAATCACGTGTCAATCACGTGGGAATCACTTGTTAATCACGTGGGAATCACGTGGGAAGAACGTGGTAATCCAATGTCAATCACGTGGGAATCACGTGGGAATCACGTGGGAATCACGTGGGAATCACGTATCAATCATGTGGGAATCACATGGGAATCATGCGTAAATCATGTGGTAATCGTGGGAATCACGTGGTAATCCCTTGGGAATCATGTGTGGGAATCACGTGGGAATCACGTGTCAATCAGGTGGGAATCATGTGGGAATCACGTGTCAATCACGAGGGAATCAATTGGGAATCACGTGGGAATCACTTGGGAATCACCTGTCAATCACGTGGGAATCATGTGGGAATCACGTGTCAATAAAGAGGGAATCATGTGGGAATCACGTGGGAATCACGTGGGAATCACGTGGAAATAACGTGTCATTCACTTGGGAATCACGTGGGAATCACATTTGAATCACGTGGGAATCATCTGTCAATCATGTGGGAATCACGTGGGAATGACGTTGGAATCACCTGTCAATCATGTGGGAATCACTTGGGAATCACTTGGGAGTCACGTGGGTATCATGTGGGAATCACGTGTCAATTACGTGGGAATCAGGTGGGAATCATGTGGGAATCACATGACAATCACGTGTTAATCATGTGGGAATCGCATGTCATTCATGTGGAAATCACGTGGTAATCACGTGTGAATCACGTGGGCATCACGTGGGCATCATGTGGGAATCATTTGGGAATCACGTGAGAATCACGTGTCAATCACGTGGGAATCACGTGGTAATCACGTGGGAATCACGTGACATTCACATGTCAATCACGTGTCAATCAAGTGTCAATCACTTGGAAGTCACGTGGGAATCACATGGCAATCATGTGTCAATCACGTGGGAATCACGGGGGAATCAAGTGTCAATCGCGTGGGAATCATGTGGGAATCACATTGGTATCACGTGGGAATCACGTGGGAATCACCTGGGAATCACGTGTCAATCACGTGGGAATCACGTGGGAAACACGTGGGAATCACGTGGTAATCACGTGGGAATAACATGTCAATCACGTGGGAATCACGTGGGAATCACGTCAAAATCACTTGGGAATCACGTGTCAATCACTTGGGAATCACTTGGGAATCACGTGGGAATCATGTGTGAATCAGGTGTCAATCACGTGGGAATCACGTGGGAATCACTTGGGAATCTCGTTTGAATCACGTGTGAATCACATGGTAATCACGTGGGGAATCATGTGGGAATCACGTGGGTATCACCTGGGAATCACGTGTCAATAACGTGGGAATCAGGAGGGAATCACGTGGGAATCACGTGGGAATCACGTGGGAATCACGTGGGATTCATGTATCAATCACGTGGGCATCACGTAGTCATCACGTGGGAAACACGTGGGAATCACGTGGGAATCACGTGGGAATCACGTGTCAATCACGTGGGAATCACGTGGGAGTCACGTGGGAATCACGTGGGAATCACGTGTCAGTCAATTGGGAGTCACGTGAGAATCACGTGGGAATCACGTGGCAATCAACTGGGAATCACATGTAAATCACGTGGGAATCATGTGGGTATCACGTGTCAATCACGAGGGAATCTCGTTGGAATTACGTGGGAATCACTTGGGAATCACGTCGGAATCACGTGTCATTCATGTGAGAATCACATGGGAATCACGTGTCAATCACGTGGGAATCACTGGGAATCAGGTGGGAATCACGAGTCAATCACGTGGGAATCACGTGGGAATGACGTGTCAATCACATTTGAATCACATGGGAATGTCGTTGGAATCACCTGGGAATCTCGTGTAAATCACGTGGGAATCACGTCGGAATCACGTGTCAATCACGTGGGAATCACGTGGAAATCATGTGGAAATCACGTGTCAATCACGTGGGAATCACATGGGAATCACGTGCCAATCACGAGGGAATCACGTGGGAATCACGTGGGAATCACTTGTCAGTCACGTGGGAGTCACGTGGGAATCACATGGGAATCACGTGGGAATCACGTGTCAGTCACGTGGGAATCATGTGGGAATCACGTGTCAATCACTAGGGAATCTCGTGGGAATCACGTGGGAATCACTTGGGAATCACGTGGGAATCACGTGTCATTCACGTGGGAATCACATGGGAATCACAAAAGAATCACGTGTGAATCACGTGGGAATCACGTGGGAGTCACGTGCGAATCTCGTCTCAATCACGTGGGAATCTCATGGGAATCACGTGGTAATCACATGTCAATCAGGTAGGAATCACGTGGGAATCACGTGTGACTCAAATGGACATCATGTGAGAATCATGTGTGAATCACTTGGGAATCACGTGTCAATCACGTGGGAATCACGTGTCAATCACGAGGGAATCATTCGTCAATCACGTGGGAATCACGTGGGAGTCACGTGGGAATCACTTGGGAATCACGTGGTAATCATGTGGGAATACCGTGGGAATCACGATTCAATCACATGGGAATCATGTTGGAATCGCGTGTCAATCACGAGGGAATCACGTGGGAGTCACGTGGGAATCACGTGTCAATCACAGGGGAATCACGTGGGAATCACGAGTCAATCACGTGGCAATCATGTGGAAATCAGGTCGGAATCACGTGTAAATCACGTGGGAATCACGTGGGCATCACGTGGGAATCATTTGGAAATCACGTGGAATCACGTGTCAATCACGTGGGCATCACGTGGGCATCATTTGGGAATCACGTGGGAATCACGTGGGTATCACGTGGGAATCACGTGTCAATCACGTCGGAATCACGTGGGTATCACGTGGGAATCACGTGGGAATCACGTGTCAATCACATGGGAATCATGTGGGAATCACGTCGGAATCAAGTGTCAATCACGTGGGAATCAAGGGGAATCATGTGGGAATCACTTGTCTACTACGTGTGAATCACGTGGGAATCACGTGTCAATCACGTGGGAATCACGTGGGAAACACGTGGGAATCACTTGGGATTCACGTGTCAGTCACGTGGGAATCATGTGGGAACCACGTGTCAATCACGTGGGAATCACATGGTAATCACGTGGGAATCACGTGGTAATCACGTGTCAATCACGTGGAATCACGTAAGAATCACGTGGGAATCACGTGAGAATCACGTGAGAATCACGTGTCAATCACGTGGGAATCACGTGTGAATCACCTGGGAATCACGTAGGAATAACGTGGGAATCACGTGGGAATCACGTGTCAATCAGGTGGGAATCATGTGGGAATCACATGGGAATCACGTGTCATTCACGAGGGAATCACATGGGAATCACGTGTCAATCACGTGGGAATCACCTGGAAATCTCGTGTCAATCACGTGGGAATCACGTGGGAATCACATGTCAATCACGTGGGAATCAAGTGGTAAACACGTGGAAATCACGTGTCAATCACGTGGGATTCACGTGGGAATCTCAAGTCAATCACGGGGGATTCACGTGGAAATCACCTGTCAATCACGTGGGAATCACGTGGGAATCACGTGTCAATCACGTGTGAATCACGTGGGATTCACTTGGGAATCACGTGGGAATCACGTGTCAGTCAATTGGGAGTCACGTGGGAATCACGTGGGAATCACGTGGCAATCAACTGGGAATCACATGTAAATCACGTGGGAATCATGTGGGAATCACGTGTCAATCACGAGGAAATCTCGTGGGATTTACGTGGGAATCACTTGGGAATCATGTCGGAATCACGTGTCATTCACGTGGGAATCACATGGGAATCACGTGTCAATCACGTGGGAATCACATGGGAATCAGGTGGGAATCACGAGTCAATCACGTGGGAATCACGCGGGAATGACGTGTCAATCACGTTTGAATCACATGGGAATGACGTTGGAATCACCTGGGAATCTCGTGTAAATCACGTGGGAATCACGTCAGAATCACGTGTCAATCACGTGGGAATCACATGGGAATCATGTGGAAATCACGTGTCAATCATGTGGGATTCACATGGGAATCACGTGCCAATCACGAGGGAATCACGTGGGAATCACGTGGGAATCACGTCAGAATCACGTGTCAATCACGTGGGAATCACATGGGAATCATGTGGAAATCACGTGTCAATCATGTGGGATTCACATGGGAATCACGTGCCAATCACGAGGGAATCACGTGGGAATCACGTGGGAATCACGTGTCAGTCCCGTGGGAGTCACGTGGGAATCACATGGGAATCACGTGGGAATCACGTGTCAATCACGTGGGAATCATGTGGGAATCACGTGTCAATCACTAGGGAATCTCGTGGGAATCACGTGGGAATCACTTGGGAATCACGTGGGAATCACGTGTCATTCACATGGGAATCACATGGGAATCACATGGGAATCACGTGTGAATCACGTGGGAATCACGTGGGAAGCACGTGGGAATCACATCTGAAAAACGTGGGAATCACGTGGGAATCACGTGTCCATCACGAGGGAATCTCGTGGGAATCACGTGGGAATCACTTGGGAATCACGTGGGAATCACGTATAATTCAAGTTGGAATCACGTGGGAATCACATGGGAATCACGTGGGAATCACGTGGGAATCATGTTGGAATCACGTGGAAATCACATCTCAATCAAGTGGGAATCATGTGGGAATCACGTGTCAATCATGAGGGAATATCGTGGGAATCACGTGGGAATCCCTTTGGAATCACGTGGGAATCACGTGTCATTCACGTGGGAATCACGTGGGAGTCACGTGGGAATCACGTGTCAATCACGAGGCAATCACGTGGGAGTCATGTGGGAATCACGTGTCAATCACATGGGAATCATGAGGGAATCACGAGTCAATCACGTGGGAATTATGTGGAAATCAGGTCGGAATCACGTGTAAATCACGTGAGAATCACGTGGGCATCACGTGGGAATCATTTGGAAATCACGTGGAATCACGTGTCAATCACATGGGCATCACGTGGGCATCATTTGGGAATCACATGGGAATCACGTGGGTATCACGTGGGAATCACGTGGGAATCACGTGTCAATCACGTCGGAATCACGTGGGTATCACGTGGGAATCACGTGGGAATCACGTGTCAATCACATGGGAATCATGTGGGAATCACGTCGGAATCACGTGTCAATCACGTGGGAATCAAGGGGAATCACGTGGGAATCACTTGTCTACTACGTGTGAATCACGTGGGAATCACGTGTCAATCACGTGGGAATCACGTGGGAAACACGTGGGAATCACTTGGGAATCACGTGTCAGTCACGTGGGAATCATGTGGGAACCACGTGTCAATCACGTGGAAATCACGTGTCAGTCACGTGAGAATCACATGGGAATCACGTGGGAATCACGTGTCAATCACATGGGAATCACTTGTCAATCACGTGAGAATCACGTGGGAAGAACGTGGTAATCAAATGTCAATCACGTGGGAATCACGTGGGAATCACGTAGGAATCACTTTGGAGTCACGTGGGAATCACGTGGGAATCACGTGTCAATCACGTGGGAATCACTTGTTAATCACGTGGGAATCACGTGGGAAGAACGTGGTAATCCAATGTCAATCACGTGGGAATCACGTGGGAATCACGTGGGAATCACGTGGGAATCACGTATCAATCATGTGGGAATCACATGGGAATCATGCGTAAATCATGTGGTAATCGTGGGAATCACGTGGTAATCCCTTGGGAATCATGTGTGGGAATCACGTGGGAATCACGTGTCAATCAGGTGGGAATCATGTGGGAATCACGTGTCAATCACGAGGGAATCAATTGGGAATCACGTGGGAATCACTTGGGAATCACCTGTCAATCACGTGGGAATCATGTGGGAATCACGTGTCAATAAAGAGGGAATCATGTGGGAATCACGTGGGAATCACGTGGGAATCACGTGGAAATAACGTGTCATTCACTTGGGAATCACGTGGGAATCACATTTGAATCACGTGGGAATCATCTGTCAATCATGTGGGAATCACGTGGGAATGACGTTGGAATCACCTGTCAATCATGTGGGAATCACTTGGGAATCACTTGGGAGTCACGTGGGTATCATGTGGGAATCACGTGTCAATTACGTGGGAATCAGGTGGGAATCATGTGGGAATCACATGACAATCACGTGTTAATCATGTGGGAATCGCATGTCATTCATGTGGAAATCACGTGGTAATCACGTGTGAATCACGTGGGCATCACGTGGGCATCATGTGGGAATCATTTGGGAATCACGTGAGAATCACGTGTCAATCACGTGGGAATCACGTGGTAATCACGTGGGAATCACGTGACATTCACATGTCAATCACGTGTCAATCAAGTGTCAATCACTTGGAAGTCACGTGGGAATCACATGGCAATCATGTGTCAATCACGTGGGAATCACGGGGGAATCAAGTGTCAATCGCGTGGGAATCATGTGGGAATCACATTGGTATCACGTGGGAATCACGTGGGAATCACCTGGGAATCACGTGTCAATCACATGGGAATCACGTGGGAAACACGTGGGAATCACGTGGTAATCACGTGGGAATAACATGTCAATCACGTGGGAATCACGTGGGAATCACGTCAAAATCACTTGGGAATCACGTGTCAATCACTTGGGAATCACTTGGGAATCACGTGGGAATCATGTGTGAATCAGGTGTCAATCACGTGGGAATCACGTGGGAATCACTTGGGAATCTCGTTTGAATCACGTGTGAATCACATGGTAATCACGTGGGGAATCATGTGGGAATCACGTGGGTATCACCTGGGAATCACGTGTCAATAACGTGGGAATCAGGAGGGAATCACGTGGGAATCACGTGGGAATCACGTGGGAATCACGTGGGATTCATGTATCAATCACGTGGGCATCACGTAGTCATCACGTGGGAAACACGTGGGAATCACGTGGGAATCACGTGGGAATCACGTGTCAATCACGTGGGAATCACGTGGGAGTCACGTGGGAATCACGTGGGAATCACGTGTCAGTCAATTGGGAGTCACGTGAGAATCACGTGGGAATCACGTGGCAATCAACTGGGAATCACATGTAAATCACGTGGGAATCATGTGGGTATCACGTGTCAATCACGAGGGAATCTCGTTGGAATTACGTGGGAATCACTTGGGAATCACGTCGGAATCACGTGTCATTCATGTGAGAATCACATGGGAATCACGTGTCAATCACGTGGGAATCACTGGGAATCAGGTGGGAATCACGAGTCAATCACGTGGGAATCACGTGGGAATGACGTGTCAATCACATTTGAATCACATGGGAATGTCGTTGGAATCACCTGGGAATCTCGTGTAAATCACGTGGGAATCACGTCGGAATCACGTGTCAATCACGTGGGAATCACGTGGAAATCATGTGGAAATCACGTGTCAATCACGTGGGAATCACATGGGAATCACGTGCCAATCACGAGGGAATCACGTGGGAATCACGTGGGAATCACTTGTCAGTCACGTGGGAGTCACGTGGGAATCACATGGGAATCACGTGGGAATCACGTGTCAGTCACGTGGGAATCATGTGGGAATCACGTGTCAATCACTAGGGAATCTCGTGGGAATCACGTGGGAATCACTTGGGAATCACGTGGGAATCACGTGTCATTCACGTGGGAATCACATGGGAATCACAAAAGAATCACGTGTGAATCACGTGGGAATCACGTGGGAGTCACGTGCGAATCTCGTCTCAATCACGTGGGAATCTCATGGGAATCACGTGGTAATCACATGTCAATCAGGTAGGAATCACGTGGGAATCACGTGTGACTCAAATGGACATCATGTGAGAATCATGTGTGAATCACTTGGGAATCACGTGTCAATCACGTGGGAATCACGTGTCAATCACGAGGGAATCATTCGTCAATCACGTGGGAATCACGTGGGAGTCACGTGGGAATCACTTGGGAATCACGTGGTAATCATGTGGGAATACCGTGGGAATCACGATTCAATCACATGGGAATCATGTTGGAATCGCGTGTCAATCACGAGGGAATCACGTGGGAGTCACGTGGGAATCACGTGTCAATCACAGGGGAATCACGTGGGAATCACGAGTCAATCACGTGGCAATCATGTGGAAATCAGGTCGGAATCACGTGTAAATCACGTGGGAATCACGTGGGCATCACGTGGGAATCATTTGGAAATCACGTGGAATCACGTGTCAATCACGTGGGCATCACGTGGGCATCATTTGGGAATCACGTGGGAATCACGTGGGTATCACGTGGGAATCACGTGTCAATCACGTCGGAATCACGTGGGTATCACGTGGGAATCACGTGGGAATCACGTGTCAATCACATGGGAATCATGTGGGAATCACGTCGGAATCAAGTGTCAATCACGTGGGAATCAAGGGGAATCATGTGGGAATCACTTGTCTACTACGTGTGAATCACGTGGGAATCACGTGTCAATCACGTGGGAATCACGTGGGAAACACGTGGGAATCACTTGGGATTCACGTGTCAGTCACGTGGGAATCATGTGGGAACCACGTGTCAATCACGTGGGAATCACATGGTAATCACGTGGGAATCACGTGGTAATCACGTGTCAATCACGTGGAATCACGTAAGAATCACGTGGGAATCACGTGAGAATCACGTGAGAATCACGTGTCAATCACGTGGGAATCACGTGTGAATCACCTGGGAATCACGTAGGAATAACGTGGGAATCACGTGGGAATCACGTGTCAATCAGGTGGGAATCATGTGGGAATCACATGGGAATCACGTGTCATTCACGAGGGAATCACATGGGAATCACGTGTCAATCACGTGGGAATCACCTGGAAATCTCGTGTCAATCACGTGGGAATCACGTGGGAATCACATGTCAATCACGTGGGAATCAAGTGGTAAACACGTGGAAATCACGTGTCAATCACGTGGGATTCACGTGGGAATCTCAAGTCAATCACGGGGGATTCACGTGGAAATCACCTGTCAATCACGTGGGAATCACGTGGGAATCACGTGTCAATCACGTGTGAATCACGTGGGATTCACTTGGGAATCACGTGGGAATCACGTGTCAGTCAATTGGGAGTCACGTGGGAATCACGTGGGAATCACGTGGCAATCAACTGGGAATCACATGTAAATCACGTGGGAATCATGTGGGAATCACGTGTCAATCACGAGGAAATCTCGTGGGATTTACGTGGGAATCACTTGGGAATCATGTCGGAATCACGTGTCATTCACGTGGGAATCACATGGGAATCACGTGTCAATCACGTGGGAATCACATGGGAATCAGGTGGGAATCACGAGTCAATCACGTGGGAATCACGCGGGAATGACGTGTCAATCACGTTTGAATCACATGGGAATGACGTTGGAATCACCTGGGAATCTCGTGTAAATCACGTGGGAATCACGTCAGAATCACGTGTCAATCACGTGGGAATCACATGGGAATCATGTGGAAATCACGTGTCAATCATGTGGGATTCACATGGGAATCACGTGCCAATCACGAGGGAATCACGTGGGAATCACGTGGGAATCACGTGTCAGTCCCGTGGGAGTCACGTGGGAATCACATGGGAATCACGTGGGAATCACGTGTCAATCACGTGGGAATCATGTGGGAATCACGTGTCAATCACTAGGGAATCTCGTGGGAATCACGTGGGAATCACTTGGGAATCACGTGGGAATCACGTGTCATTCACATGGGAATCACATGGGAATCACATGGGAATCACGTGTGAATCACGTGGGAATCACGTGGGAAGCACGTGGGAATCACATCTGAAAAACGTGGGAATCACGTGGGAATCACGTGTCCATCACGAGGGAATCTCGTGGGAATCACGTGGGAATCACTTGGGAATCACGTGGGAATCACGTATAATTCAAGTTGGAATCACGTGGGAATCACATGGGAATCACGTGGGAATCACGTGGGAATCATGTTGGAATCACGTGGAAATCACATCTCAATCAAGTGGGAATCATGTGGGAATCACGTGTCAATCATGAGGGAATATCGTGGGAATCACGTGGGAATCCCTTTGGAATCACGTGGGAATCACGTGTCATTCACGTGGGAATCACGTGGGAGTCACGTGGGAATCACGTGTCAATCACGAGGCAATCACGTGGGAGTCATGTGGGAATCACGTGTCAATCACATGGGAATCATGAGGGAATCACGAGTCAATCACGTGGGAATTATGTGGAAATCAGGTCGGAATCACGTGTAAATCACGTGAGAATCACGTGGGCATCACGTGGGAATCATTTGGAAATCACGTGGAATCACGTGTCAATCACATGGGCATCACGTGGGCATCATTTGGGAATCACATGGGAATCACGTGGGTATCACGTGGGAATCACGTGGGAATCACGTGTCAATCACGTCGGAATCACGTGGGTATCACGTGGGAATCACGTGGGAATCACGTGGCAATCACATGGGAATCATGTGGGAATCACGTCGGAATCACGTGTCAATCACGTGGGAATCAAGGGGAATCACGTGGGAATCACTTGTCTACTACGTGTGAATCACGTGGGAATCACGTGTCAATCACGTGGGAATCACGTGGGAAACACGTGGGAATCACTTGGGAATCACGTGTCAGTCACGTGGGAATCATGTGGGAACCACGTGTCAATCACGTGGAAATCACGTGTCAGTCACGTGAGAATCACATGGGAATCACGTGGGAATCACGTGTCAATCACATGGGAATCACTTGTCAATCACGTGAGAATCACGTGGGAAGAACGTGGTAATCAAATGTCAATCACGTGGGAATCACGTGGGAATCACGTAGGAATCACTTTGGAGTCACGTGGGAATCACGTGGGAATCACGTGTCAATCACGTGGGAATCACTTGTTAATCACGTGGGAATCACGTGGGAAGAACGTGGTAATCCAATGTCAATCACGTGGGAATCACGTGGGAATCACGTGGGAATCACGTGGGAATCACGTATCAATCATGTGGGAATCACATGGGAATCATGCGTAAATCATGTGGTAATCGTGGGAATCACGTGGTAATCCCTTGGGAATCATGTGTGGGAATCACGTGGGAATCACGTGTCAATCAGGTGGGAATCATGTGGGAATCACGTGTCAATCACGAGGGAATCAATTGGGAATAACGTGGGAATCACTTGGGAATCACCTGTCAATCACGTGGGAATCATGTGGGAATCACGTGTCAATAAAGAGGGAATCATGTGGGAATCACGTGGGAATCACGTGGGAATCACGTGGAAATAACGTGTCATTCACTTGGGAATCACGTGGGAATCACATTTGAATCACGTGGGAATCATCTGTCAATCATGTGGGAATCACGTGGGAATGACGTTGGAATCACCTGTCAATCATGTGGGAATCACTTGGGAATCACTTGGGAGTCACGTGGGTATCATGTGGGAATCACGTGTCAATAACGTGGGAATCAGGTGGAAAACACGTGAGAATCACGTGGCAATCACGTGGGAATCATGTATCAATCACGTGGGCATAACGTAGTCGTCACGTGGAAAACACGTGGGAATCACGTGGGATTCACGTGGGAATCACGTGTCAATCACGTGGGAATCACGTGGGAATCACCTGTCAATCACGTGTGCATCACGGAGACATCACGTGGGAATCATGTGTAAATCACGTGGGAATCACGTGGGAATCACGTGGGCATCACGTGGGCATCACGTGGCAATCATGTGGGAATCACGTGTCAATCACTTGAGAATCACGTGGGAATCACTTGGGAATCACGTGGGAATCACGTGTCATTCACGTGGGAATCACGTGGAAATCACTTGGGAATCACGTGGGAATCACGTGTCATTCACGTGGGAATCACGTGGGAATCACATGGGAATCACGTGGGAATCACCTGTCAATCACGTGGGAATCACGTGGGAATCACCTGTCAATCACGTGGAAATCACTTGGGAATCACGTGGGAATCACGTGGGAATCACCTGTCAATCACGTGGGAATCACGTGGGAATCACCTTTCAATCACGTGTCAATCACTTGGAAGTCACGTGGGAATCACGTGGGAATCACATGTCAATTACGTGGGAATCACGTGGGAATCAAGTGTCAATCGCGTTGGAATCATGTGAGAATCACATTGCTATCACGTGGGAATCACGGGGGAATCACCTGGGAATCATGTGTCAATCACGTGGGAATCACGTGGGAATCACGTGGGAATCACGTGTTAATCACGTGGGAATCACGTGTGAATCACGTGGGTATCACATGGGAATCACGTGGGAATCACGTTGGAATCACGTGGGAATCACTTGTCAATCACGTGGGTATCACGTGGGAATCACGTGGAATCACGTGCCAATCACGTGTGAAACACGTGGGAATCACGTGTCAATCACGTGGATATCACGTGGCAATAACGTAGGAATCACGTGTCAGTCACATGAGAATCACGTGGGAATCACGTGGGAATCATGTGTCAATCACGTGGGAATCACGTGGAAATCATGTATCAATCACGTGGGAATCATGTAGAAATCACGTGGAAATCTTGTGTCAATCACGTGGGAATCACGTGGGAATCACGTGGGAATCACATGTCAATCATGTGGGAATCACGTGGGAATCATGCGTAAATCATGTGGGAATCACGTGGGAATCACGTGGGAAACCCATGGGAATCATGTGAGGGAATGACGTGGGAATCACGTGTCGATCACGTGGGATTCATGTGGGAATCACGTGTCAATCACGAGGGAATCAAGTGGCAATCACGTGGGAATCTCTTGGGAATGACGTGGGAATCACCTGTCAATCACGTGGGAATTATGTGGGAATCACGTGTCAATCAAGAGGGAATCACGTGGGAATCACGTGGGAATCACTTGGGAATCACGTGGAAATCACGTGTCATTCACGTGGGAATCACGTGGGAATCACATGGGAATCACGTGGGAAACACCTGTCAATCACGTGGGAATCACGTGGGACTCACGTGGGAATCACCTGGCAATCACGTGGGAATCACTTGGGAATCACGTGGGAGTCACGTGGGTATCACCTGGGAATCACGTTTCAATAACGTGGGAATCAGGAGGGAATCACGTGGGAATCACGTGGGAATCACGTGGGAATCACGTGGGATTCATGTATCAATCACGTGGGCATCACGTAGTCATCACGTGGGAAACACGTGGGAATCACGTGGGAATCACGTGGGAATCACGTGTCAATCACGTGGGAATCACGTGGGAGTCACGTGGGAATCACGTGGGAATCAACTGTCAATCACGTGGGCATCATGTAGCCATCACGTGAGAATCACGTGTCAATCACGTGGGTATCACGTGGGAATCACGTGGTAATCACGTGTCAATCACGTGGGAATCACGTGGAAATCACGTGGTAAACACGTGGTAATCACGTGTCAATCACGTGGGTATCACGTGGGAATCACGTGGGAATCACTTGGGAATCACGTGTCAGTCATGTGAGAATCACGTGGGAATCACGTGGGAATCACTTGTCAGTTTCGGCGGAGCCCGGGGGAGTCATGTGGGAATCACGTGGGAATCACGTGTCAATCACGTGGATATCACGTGGGAATCACGTGGGAATCACGTGTCAGTCACGTGAGAATCACGTGGGAATCACGTGGGAAATACGTGTAAATCACGTGGGAATCACATGGAAATCATGTATCTATCACATGGGAATCACATGGGAATCACGTGGGAATCACGTGGGAATCACGTGGGAGTCACGTGTGTATCACGTGGGAATCACGTGTCAATTTCGTGGGAATCACGTGGGAATCACGTTGTCATCACGTGGTCATCACGTGGGAATCATGTGGGAATCACGTGTCAATCACTTGGGAATCACTTGTCAATCACGTGGGAATCAAGTGAGAAGAAGTTTGTAATCACATGTCAATCACGTGGGAATCACGTGGGAATCACGTGTCAATTACGTGGGTATCACATGGGAATCACGTGGGAATCACGTTTCAATCACGTGTGAAACACGTGGGAATCACGTGTCAATCACGTGGGTATCACGTGGGAATCACGTGGGAATCACGTGTCAGTCACGTGAGAATCACGTGGGAATCACGTGGGAATCACGTGTCAATCACGTGGGAATCACTTGGAAATCATGTATCTATCACGTGGGAATCACGTGGGAATCACGTGGGAATCACGTGTCAATCTCGTGGGAATCACGTGGGAGTCACGTGGGCATCACGTGGGCATCACATGGGAATCATGTGGATATCATGTGGGAATCACATGGGAATCACGTATCAATCACGTGGGAATCATGTGGAATCATGTGTCAATCATGCGAAATCACGTGGGAATAACGTGTCATTCACGTGGGAATCACGTGGGAATCATGTGGGAATCACATGACAATCACGTGTTAATCATGTGGGAATCGCATGTCATTCATGTGGAAATCACGTGGTAATCACGTGTGAATCACGTGGGCATCACGTGGGCATCATGTGGGAATCATTTGGGAATCACGTGAGAATCACGTGTCAATCACGTGGGAATCACGTGGTAATCACGTGGGAATCACGTGACATTCACATGTCAATCACGTGTCAATCAAGTGTCAATCACTTGGAAGTCACGTGGGAATCACATGGGAATCATGTGTCAATCACGTGGGAATCACGGGGGAATCAAGTGTCAATCGCGTGGGAATCATGTGGGAATCACATTGGTATCACGTGGGAATCACGTGGGAATCACCTGGGAATCACGTGTCAATCACGTGGGAATCACGTGGGAAACACGTGGTAATCACGTGGTAATCACGTGGGAATGACATGTCAATCACGTGGGAATCACGTGGGAATCACGTCAAAATCACTTGGGAATCACGTGTAAATCACTTGGGAATCACTTGGGAATCACGTGGGAATCATGTGTGAATCAGGTGTCAATCACGTGGGAATCACGTGGGAATCACTTGGGAATCTCGTTTGAATCACGTGTGAATCACGTGGAAATCACGTGGGAATCACGTATCAATCACGTGGGAATCATGTGGAATCATGTGTCAATCATTCGAAATCACGTGGGAATCACGTGTCATTCACGTGGGAATCACGTGGGAATCATGTGGGAATCACATGACAATCACGTGTTAATCATGTGGGAATCGCATGTCATTCATGTGGAAATCACGTGGTAATCACGTGTGAATCACGTGGGCATCACGTGGGCATCATGTGGGAATCATTTGGGAATCACGTGAGAATCACGTGTCAATCACGTGGGAATCACGTGGTAATCACGTGGGAATCACGTGACATTCACATGTCAATCACGTGTCAATCAAGTGTCAATCACTTGGAAGTCACGTGGGAATCACATGGCAATCATGTGTCAATCACGTGGGAATCACGGGGGAATCAAGTGTCAATCGCGTGGGAATCATGTGGGAATCACATTGGTATCACGTGGGAATCACGTGGGAATCACCTGGGAATCACGTGTCAATCACGTGGGAATCACGTGGGAAACACGTGGGAATCACGTGGTAATCACGTGGGAATGACATGTCAATCACGTGGGAATCACGTGGGAATCACGTCAAAATCACTTGGGAATCACGTGTCAATCACTTGGGAATCACTTGGGAATCACGTGGGAATCATGTGTGAATCAGGTGTCAATCACGTGGGAATCACGTGGGAATCACTTGGGAATCTCGTTTGAATCACGTGTGAATCACATGGTAATCACGTGGGGAATCATGTGGGAATCACGTGGGTATCACCTGGGAATCACGTGTCAATAACGTGGGAATCAGGAGGGAATCACGTGGGAATCACGTGGGAATCACGTGGGAATCACGTGGGATTCATGTATCAATCACGTGGGCATCACGTAGTCATCACGTGGGAAACACGTGGGAATCACGTGGGAATCACGTGGGAATCACGTGTCAATCACGTGGGAATCACGTGGGAGTCACGTGGGAATCACGTGGGAATCACGTGTCAGTCAATTGGGAGTCACGTGAGAATCACGTGGGAATCACGTGGCAATCAACTGGGAATCACATGTAAATCACGTGGGAATCATGTGGGTATCACGTGTCAATCACGAGGGAATCTCGTTGGAATTACGTGGGAATCACTTGGGAATCACGTCGGAATCACGTGTCATTCATGTGAGAATCACATGGGAATCACGTGTCAATCACGTGGGAATCACTGGGAATCAGGTGGGAATCACGAGTCAATCACGTGGGAATCACGTGGGAATGACGTGTCAATCACATTTGAATCACATGGGAATGTCGTTGGAATCACCTGGGAATCTCGTGTAAATCACGTGGGAATCACGTCGGAATCACGTGTCAATCACGTGGGAATCACGTGGAAATCATGTGGAAATCACGTGTCAATCACGTGGGAATCACATGGGAATCACGTGCCAATCACGAGGGAATCACGTGGGAATCACGTGGGAATCACTTGTCAGTCACGTGGGAGTCACGTGGGAATCACATGGGAATCACGTGGGAATCACGTGTCAGTCACGTGGGAATCATGTGGGAATCACGTGTCAATCACTAGGGAATCTCGTGGGAATCACGTGGGAATCACTTGGGAATCACGTGGGAATCACGTGTCATTCACGTGGGAATCACATGGGAATCACAAAAGAATCACGTGTGAATCACGTGGGAATCACGTGGGAGTCACGTGCGAATCTCGTCTCAATCACGTGGGAATCTCATGGGAATCACGTGGTAATCACATGTCAATCAGGTAGGAATCACGTGGGAATCACGTGTGACTCAAATGGACATCATGTGAGAATCATGTGTGAATCACTTGGGAATCACGTGTCAATCACGTGGGAATCACGTGTCAATCACGAGGGAATCATTCGTCAATCACGTGGGAATCACGTGGGAGTCACGTGTAAATCACGTGGGAATCACGTGGGCATCACGTGGGAATCATTTGGAAATCACGTGGAATCACGTGTCAATCACGTGGGCATCACGTGGGCATCATTTGGGAATCACGTGGGAATCACGTGGGTATCACGTGGGAATCACGTGTCAATCACGTCGGAATCACGTGGGTATCACGTGGGAATCACGTGGGAATCACGTGTCAATCACATGGGAATCATGTGGGAATCACGTCGGAATCAAGTGTCAATCACGTGGGAATCAAGGGGAATCATGTGGGAATCACTTGTCTACTACGTGTGAATCACGTGGGAATCACGTGTCAATCACGTGGGAATCACGTGGGAAACACGTGGGAATCACTTGGGATTCACGTGTCAGTCACGTGGGAATCATGTGGGAACCACGTGTCAATCACGTGGGAATCACATGGTAATCACGTGGGAATCACGTGGTAATCACGTGTCAATCACGTGGAATCACGTAAGAATCACGTGGGAATCACGTGAGAATCACGTGAGAATCACGTGTCAATCACGTGGGAATCACGTGTGAATCACCTGGGAATCACGTAGGAATAACGTGGGAATCACGTGGGAATCACGTGTCAATCAGGTGGGAATCATGTGGGAATCACATGGGAATCACGTGTCATTCACGAGGGAATCACATGGGAATCACGTGTCAATCACGTGGGAATCACCTGGAAATCTCGTGTCAATCACGTGGGAATCACGTGGGAATCACATGTCAATCACGTGGGAATCAAGTGGTAAACACGTGGAAATCACGTGTCAATCACGTGGGATTCACGTGGGAATCTCAAGTCAATCACGGGGGATTCACGTGGAAATCACCTGTCAATCACGTGGGAATCACGTGGGAATCACGTGTCAATCACGTGTGAATCACGTGGGATTCACTTGGGAATCACGTGGGAATCACGTGTCAGTCAATTGGGAGTCACGTGGGAATCACGTGGGAATCACGTGGCAATCAACTGGGAATCACATGTAAATCACGTGGGAATCATGTGGAAATCACGTGTCAATCACGAGGAAATCTCGTGGGATTTACGTGGGAATCACTTGGGAATCATGTCGGAATCACGTGTCATTCACGTGGGAATCACATGGGAATCACGTGTCAATCACGTGGGAATCACATGGGAATCAGGTGGGAATCACGAGTCAATCACGTGGGAATCACGCGGGAATGACGTGTCAATCACGTTTGAATCACATGGGAATGACGTTGGAATCACCTGGGAATCTCGTGTAAATCACGTGGGAATCACGTCAGAATCACGTGTCAATCACGTGGGAATCACATGGGAATCATGTGGAAATCACGTGTCAATCATGTGGGATTCACATGGGAATCATGTGCCAATCACGAGGGAATCACGTGGGAATCACGTGGGAATCACGTGTCAGTCCCGTGGGAGTCACGTGGGAATCACATGGGAATCACGTGGGAATCACGTGTTAATCACGTGGGAATCATGTGGGAATCACGTGTCAATCACTAGGGAATCTCGTGGGAATCACGTGGGAATCACTTGGGAATCACGTGGGAATCACGTGTCATTCACATGGGAATCACATGGGAATCACATGGGAATCACGTGTGAATCACGTGGGAATCACGTGGGAAGCACGTGGGAATCACATCTGAAAAACATGGGAATCACGTGGGAATCACGTGTCCATCACGAGGGAATCTCGTGGGAATCACGTGGGAATCACTTGGGAATCACGTGGAAATCACGTCTAATTCAAGTTGGAATCACGTGGGAATCACATGGGAATCACGTGGGAATCACGTGGGAATCATGTTGGAATCACGTGGAAATCACATCTCAATCAAGTGGGAATCATGTGGGAATCACGTGTCAATCATGAGGGAATATCGTGGGAATCACGTGGGAATCCCTTTGGAATCACGTGGGAATCACGTGTCATTCACGTGGGAATCACGTGGGAGTCACGTGGGAATCACGTGTCAATCACGAGGGAATCAATTGGGAATCACGTGGGAATCACTTGGGAATCACCTGTCAATCACGTGGGAATCATGTGGGAATCACGTGTCAATAAAGAGGGAATCATGTGGGAATCACGTGGGAATCACGTGGGAATCACGTGGAAATAACGTGTCATTCACTTGGGAATCACGTGGGAATCACATTTGAATCACGTGGGAATCATCTGTCAATCATGTGGGAATCACGTGGGAATGACGTTGGAATCACCTGTCAATCATGTGGGAATCACTTGGGAATCACTTGGGAGTCACGTGGGTATCATGTGGGAATCACGTGTCAATAACGTGGGAATCAGGTGGAAAACACGTGAGAATCACGTGGCAATCACGTGGGAATCATGTATCAATCACGTGGGCATAACGTAGTCGTCACGTGGAAAACACGTGGGAATCACGTGGGATTCACGTGGGAATCACGTGTCAATCACGTGGGAATCACGTGGGAATCACCTGTCAATCACGTGTGCATCACGGAGACATCACGTGGGAATCATGTGTAAATCACGTGGGAATCACGTGGGAATCACGTGGGCATCACGTGGCAATCATGTGGGAATCACGTGTCAATCACTTGAGAATCACGTGGGAATCACTTGGGAATCACGTGGGAATCACGTGTCATTCACGTGGGAATCACGTGGAAATCACTTGGGAATCACGTGGGAATCACGTGTCATTCACGTGGGAATCACGTGGGAATCACATGGGAATCACGTGGGAATCACCTGTCAATCACGTGGGAATCACGTGGGAATCACCTGTCAATCACGTGGAAATCACTTGGGAATCACGTGGGAATCACGTGGGAATCACCTGTCAATCACGTGGGAATCACGTGGGAATCACCTTTCAATCACGTGTCAATCACTTGGAAGTCACGTGGGAATCACGTGGGAATCACATGTCAATTACGTGGGAATCACGTGGGAATCAAGTGTCAATCGCGTTGGAATCATGTGAGAATCACATTGCTATCACATGGGAATCACGGGGGAATCACCTGGGAATCATGTGTCAATCACGTGGGAATCACGTGGGAATCACGTGGGAATCACGTGTTAATCACGTGGGAATCACGAGTGAATCACGTGGGTATCACATGGGAATCACGTGGGAATCACGTTGGAATCACGTGGGAATCACTTGTCAATCACGTGGGTATCACGTGGGAATCACGTGGAATCACGTGCCAATCACGTGTGAAACACGTGGGAATCACGTGTCAATCACGTGGATATCACGTGGCAATAACGTAGGAATCACGTGTCAGTCACATGAGAATCACGTGGGAATCACGTGGGAATCATGTGTCAATCACGTGGGAATCACGTGGAAATCATGTATCAATCACGTGGGAATCATGTAGAAATCACGTGGAAATCTTGTGTCAATCACGTGGGAATCACGTGGGAATCACGTGGGAATCACATGTCAATCATGTGGGAATCACGTGGGAATCATGCGTAAATCATGTGGGAATCACGTGGGAATCACGTGGGAAACCCATGGGAATCATGTGAGGGAATGACGTGGGAATCACGTGTCGATCACGTGGGATTCATGTGGGAATCACGTGTCAATCACGAGGGAATCAAGTGGCAATCACGTGGGAATCTCTTGGGAATGACGTGGGAATCACCTGTCAATCACGTGGGAATTATGTGGGAATCACGTGTCAATCAAGAGGGAATCACGTGGGAATCACGTGGGAATCACTTGGGAATCACGTGGAAATCACGTGTCATTCACGTGGGAATCACGTGGGAATCACATGGGAATCACGTGGGAAACACCTGTCAATCACGTGGGAATCACGTGGGACTCACGTGGGAATCACCTGGCAATCACGTGGGAATCACTTGGGAATCACGTGGGTATCACGTGGGAATCACGTGGGAATCACGTGTCAATCACGTCGGAATCACGTGGGTATCACGTGGGAATCACGTGGGAATCACGTGTCAATCACATGGGAATCATGTGGGAATCACGTCGGAATCACGTGTCAATCACGTGGGAATCAAGGGGAATCACGTGGGAATCACTTGTCTACTACGTGTGAATCACGTGGGAATCACGTGTCAATCACGTGGGAATCACGTGGGAAACACGTGGGAATCACTTGGGAATCACGTGTCAGTCACGTGGGAATCATGTGGGAACCACGTGTCAATCACGTGGAAATCACGTGTCAGTCACGTGAGAATCACATGGGAATCACGTGGGAATCACGTGTCAATCACATGGGAATCACTTGTCAATCACGTGAGAATCACGTGGGAAGAACGTGGTAATCAAATGTCAATCACGTGGGAATCACGTGGGAATCACGTAGGAATCACTTTGGAGTCACGTGGGAATCACGTGGGAATCACGTGTCAATCACGTGGGAATCACTTGTTAATCACGTGGGAATCACGTGGGAAGAACGTGGTAATCCAATGTCAATCACGTGGGAATCACGTGGGAATCACGTGGGAATCACGTGGGAATCACGTATCAATCATGTTGGAATCACATGGGAATCATGCGTAAATCATGTGGTAATCGTGGGAATCACGTGGTAATCCCTTGGGAATCATGTGTGGGAATCACGTGGGAATCACGTGTCAATCAGGTGGGAATCATGTGGGAATCACGTGTCAATCACGAGGGAATCAATTGGGAATCACGTGGGAATCACGTGGCAATCAACTGGGAATCACATGTAAATCACGTGGGAATCATGTGGGAATCACGTGTCAATCACGAGGAAATCTCGTGGGATTTACGTGGGAATCACTTGGGAATCATGTCGGAATCACGTGTCATTCACGTGGGAATCACATGGGAATCACGTGTCAATCACGTGGGAATCACATGGGAATCAGGTGGGAATCACGAGTCAATCACGTGGGAATCACGCGGGAATGACGTGTCAATCACGTTTGAATCACATGGGAATGACGTTGGAATCACCTGGGAATCTCGTGTAAATCACGTGGGAATCACGTCAGAATCACGTGTCAATCACGTGGGAATCACATGGGAATCATGTGGAAATCACGTGTCAATCATGTGGGATTCACATGGGAATCATGTGCCAATCACGAGGGAATCACGTGGGAATCACGTGGGAATCACGTGTCAGTCCCGTGGGAGTCACGTGGGAATCACATGGGAATCACGTGGGAATCACGTGTTAATCACGTGGGAATCATGTGGGAATCACGTGTCAATCACTAGGGAATCTCGTGGGAATCACGTGGGAATCACTTGGGAATCACGTGGGAATCACGTGTCATTCACATGGGAATCACATGGGAATCACATGGGAATCACGTGTGAATCACGTGGGAATCACGTGGGAAGCACGTGGGAATCACATCTGAAAAACATGGGAATCACGTGGGAATCACGTGTCCATCACGAGGGAATCTCGTGGGAATCACGTGGGAATCACTTGGGAATCACGTGGAAATCACGTCTAATTCAAGTTGGAATCACGTGGGAATCACATGGGAATCACGTGGGAATCACGTGGGAATCATGTTGGAATCACGTGGAAATCACATCTCAATCAAGTGGGAATCATGTGGGAATCACGTGTCAATCATGAGGGAATATCGTGGGAATCACGTGGGAATCCCTTTGGAATCACGTGGGAATCACGTGTCATTCACGTGGGAATCACGTGGGAGTCACGTGGGAATCACGTGTCAATCACGAGGGAATCAATTGGGAATCACGTGGGAATCACTTGGGAATCACCTGTCAATCACGTGGGAATCATGTGGGAATCACGTGTCAATAAAGAGGGAATCATGTGGGAATCACGTGGGAATCACGTGGGAATCACGTGGAAATAACGTGTCATTCACTTGGGAATCACGTGGGAATCACATTTGAATCACGTGGGAATCATCTGTCAATCATGTGGGAATCACGTGGGAATGACGTTGGAATCACCTGTCAATCATGTGGGAATCACTTGGGAATCACTTGGGAGTCACGTGGGTATCATGTGGGAATCACGTGTCAATAACGTGGGAATCAGGTGGAAAACACGTGAGAATCACGTGGCAATCACGTGGGAATCATGTATCAATCACGTGGGCATAACGTAGTCGTCACGTGGAAAACACGTGGGAATCACGTGGGATTCACGTGGGAATCACGTGTCAATCACGTGGGAATCACGTGGGAATCACCTGTCAATCACGTGTGCATCACGGAGACATCACGTGGGAATCATGTGTAAATCACGTTGGAATCACGTGGGAATCACGTGGGCATCACGTGGGCATCACGTGGCAATCATGTGGGAATCACGTGTCAATCACTTGAGAATCACGTGGGAATCACTTGGGAATCACGTGGGAATCACGTGTCATTCACGTGGGAATCACGTGGAAATCACTTGGGAATCACGTGGGAATCACGTGTCATTCACGTGGGAATCACGTGGGAATCACATGGGAATCACGTGGGAATCACCTGTCAATCACGTGGGAATCACGTGGGAATCACCTGTCAATCACGTGGAAATCACTTGGGAATCACGTGGGAATCACGTGGGAATCACCTGTCAATCACGTGGGAATCACGTGGGAATCACCTTTCAATCACGTGTCAATCACTTGGAAGTCACGTGGGAATCACGTGGGAATCACATGTCAATTACGTGGGAATCACGTGGGAATCAAGTGTCAATCGCGTTGGAATCATGTGAGAATCACATTGCTATCACGTGGGAATCACGGGGGAATCACCTGGGAATCATGTGTCAATCACGTGGGAATCACGTGGGAATCACGTGGGAATCACGTGTTAATCACGTGAGAATCACGTGTGAATCACGTGGGTATCACATGGGAATCACGTGGGAATCACGTGGAAATCACGTGGGAATCACGTGGGAATCACGTGTCAATCACGTGGGTATCACGTGGGAATCACGTGGTAATCACGTGTCAATCACGTGGGAATCACGTGGAAATCACGTGGTAAACACGTGGTAATCACGTGTCAATCACGTGGGTATCACGTGGGAATCACGTGGGAATCACTTGGGAATCACGTGTCAGTCATGTGAGAATCACGTGGGAATCACGTGGGAATCACTTGTCACTTTCGGCGGAGCCCGGGGGAGTCATGTGGGAATCACGTGGGAATCACGTGTCAATCACGTGGATATCACGTGGGAATCACGTGGGAATCACGTGTCAGTCACGTGAGAATCACGTGGGAATCACGTGGGAAATACGTGTAAATCACGTGGGAATCACATGGAAATCATGTATCTATCACATGGGAATCACATGGGAATCACGTGGGAATCACGTGGGAATCACGTGGGAGTCACGTGTGTATCACGTGGGAATCACGTGTCAATTTCGTGGGAATCACGTGGGAATCACGTTGTCATCACGTGGTCATCACGTGGGAATCATGTGGGAATCACGTGTCAATCACTTGGGAATCACTTGTCAATCACGTGGGAATCAAGTGAGAAGAAGTTTGTAATCACATGTCAATCACGTGGGAATCACGTGGGAATCACGTGTCAATTACGTGGGTATCACATGGGAATCACGTGGGAATCACGTTTCAATCACGTGTGAAACACGTGGGAATCACGTGTCAATCACGTGGGTATCACGTGGGAATCACGTGGGAATCACGTGTCAGTCACGTGAGAATCACGTGGGAATCACGTGGGAATCACGTGTCAATCACGTGGGAATCACTTGGAAATCATGTATCTATCACGTGGGAATCACGTGGGAATCACGTGGGAATCACGTGTCAATCTCGTGGGAATCACGTGGGAGTCACGTGGGCATCACGTGGGCATCACATGGGAATCATGTGGATATCATGTGGGAATCACATGGGAATCACGTATCAATCACGTGGGAATCATGTGGAATCATGTGTCAATCATTCGAAATCACGTGGGAATCACGTGTCATTCACGTGGGAATCACGTGGGAATCATGTGGGAATCACATGACAATCACGTGTTAATCATGTGGGAATCGCATGTCATTCATGTGGAAATCACGTGGTAATCACGTGTGAATCACGTGGGCATCACGTGGGCATCATGTGGGAATCATTTGGGAATCACGTGAGAATCACGTGTCAATCACGTGGGAATCACGTGGTAATCACGTGGGAATCACGTGACATTCACATGTCAATCACGTGTCAATCAAGTGTCAATCACTTGGAAGTCACGTGGGAATCACATGGCAATCATGTGTCAATCACGTGGGAATCACGGGGGAATCAAGTGTCAATCGCGTGGGAATCATGTGGGAATCACATTGGTATCACGTGGGAATCACGTGGGAATCACCTGGGAATCACGTGTCAATCACGTGGGAATCACGTGGGAAACACGTGGGAATCACGTGGTAATCACGTGGGAATGACATGTCAATCACGTGGGAATCACGTGGGAATCACGTCAAAATCACTTGGGAATCACGTGTCAATCACTTGGGAATCACTTGGGAATCACGTGGGAATCATGTGTGAATCAGGTGTCAATCACGTGGGAATCACGTGGGAATCACTTGGGAATCTCGTTTGAATCACGTGTGAATCACATGGTAATCACGTGGGGAATCATGTGGGAATCACGTGGGTATCACCTGGGAATCACGTGTCAATAACGTGGGAATCAGGAGGGAATCACGTGGGAATCACGTGGGAATCACGTGGGAATCACGTGGGATTCATGTATCAATCACGTGGGCATCACGTAGTCATCACGTGGGAAACACGTGGGAATCACGTGGGAATCACGTGGGAATCACGTGTCAATCACGTGGGAATCACGTGGGAGTCACGTGGGAATCACGTGGGAATCACGTGTCAGTCAATTGGGAGTCACGTGAGAATCACGTGGGAATCACGTGGCAATCAACTGGGAATCACATGTAAATCACGTGGGAATCATGTGGGTATCACGTGTCAATCACGAGGGAATCTCGTTGGAATTACGTGGGAATCACTTGGGAATCACGTCGGAATCACGTGTCATTCATGTGAGAATCACATGGGAATCACGTGTCAATCACGTGGGAATCACTGGGAATCAGGTGGGAATCACGAGTCAATCACGTGGGAATCACGTGGGAATGACGTGTCAATCACATTTGAATCACATGGGAATGTCGTTGGAATCACCTGGGAATCTCGTGTAAATCACGTGGGAATCACGTCGGAATCACGTGTCAATCACGTGGGAATCACGTGGAAATCATGTGGAAATCACGTGTCAATCACGTGGGAATCACATGGGAATCACGTGCCAATCACGAGGGAATCACGTGGGAATCACGTGGGAATCACTTGTCAGTCACGTGGGAGTCACGTGGGAATCACATGGGAATCACGTGGGAATCACGTGTCAGTCACGTGGGAATCATGTGGGAATCACGTGTCAATCACTAGGGAATCTCGTGGGAATCACGTGGGAATCACTTGGGAATCACGTGGGAATCACGTGTCATTCACGTGGGAATCACATGGGAATCACAAAAGAATCACGTGTGAATCACGTGGGAATCACGTGGGAGTCACGTGCGAATCTCGTCTCAATCACGTGGGAATCTCATGGGAATCACGTGGTAATCACATGTCAATCAGGTAGGAATCACGTGGGAATCACGTGTGACTCAAATGGACATCATGTGAGAATCATGTGTGAATCACTTGGGAATCACGTGTCAATCACGTGGGAATCACGTGTCAATCACGAGGGAATCATTCGTCAATCACGTGGGAATCACGTGGGAGTCACGTGGGAATCACTTGGGAATCACGTGGTAATCATGTGGGAATACCGTGGGAATCACGATTCAATCACATGGGAATCATGTTGGAATCGCGTGTCAATCACGAGGGAATCACGTGGGAGTCACGTGGGAATCACGTGTCAATCACAGGGGAATCACGTGGGAATCACGAGTCAATCACGTGGCAATCATGTGGAAATCAGGTCGGAATCACGTGTAAATCACGTGGGAATCACGTGGGCATCACGTGGGAATCATTTGGAAATCACGTGGAATCACGTGTCAATCACGTGGGCATCACGTGGGCATCATTTGGGAATCACGTGGGAATCACGTGGGTATCACGTGGGAATCACGTGTCAATCACGTCGGAATCACGTGGGTATCACGTGGGAATCACGTGGGAATCACGTGTCAATCACATGGGAATCATGTGGGAATCACGTCGGAATCAAGTGTCAATCACGTGGGAATCAAGGGGAATCATGTGGGAATCACTTGTCTACTACGTGTGAATCACGTGGGAATCACGTGTCAATCACGTGGGAATCACGTGGGAAACACGTGGGAATCACTTGGGATTCACGTGTCAGTCACGTGGGAATCATGTGGGAACCACGTGTCAATCACGTGGGAATCACATGGTAATCACGTGGGAATCACGTGGTAATCACGTGTCAATCACGTGGAATCACGTAAGAATCACGTGGGAATCACGTGAGAATCACGTGAGAATCACGTGTCAATCACGTGGGAATCACGTGTGAATCACCTGGGAATCACGTAGGAATAACGTGGGAATCACGTGGGAATCACGTGTCAATCAGGTGGGAATCATGTGGGAATCACATGGGAATCACGTGTCATTCACGAGGGAATCACATGGGAATCACGTGTCAATCACGTGGGAATCACCTGGAAATCTCGTGTCAATCACGTGGGAATCACGTGGGAATCACATGTCAATCACGTGGGAATCAAGTGGTAAACACGTGGAAATCACGTGTCAATCACGTGGGATTCACGTGGGAATCTCAAGTCAATCACGGGGGATTCACGTGGAAATCACCTGTCAATCACGTGGGAATCACGTGGGAATCACGTGTCAATCACGTGTGAATCACGTGGGATTCACTTGGGAATCACGTGGGAATCACGTGTCAGTCAATTGGGAGTCACGTGGGAATCACGTGGGAATCACGTGGCAATCAACTGGGAATCACATGTAAATCACGTGGGAATCATGTGGGAATCACGTGTCAATCACGAGGAAATCTCGTGGGATTTACGTGGGAATCACTTGGGAATCATGTCGGAATCACGTGTCATTCACGTGGGAATCACATGGGAATCACGTGTCAATCACGTGGGAATCACATGGGAATCAGGTGGGAATCACGAGTCAATCACGTGGGAATCACGCGGGAATGACGTGTCAATCACGTTTGAATCACATGGGAATGACGTTGGAATCACCTGGGAATCTCGTGTAAATCACGTGGGAATCACGTCAGAATCACGTGTCAATCACGTGGGAATCACATGGGAATCATGTGGAAATCACGTGTCAATCATGTGGGATTCACATGGGAATCACGTGCCAATCACGAGGGAATCACGTGGGAATCACGTGGGAATCACGTGTCAGTCCCGTGGGAGTCACGTGGGAATCACATGGGAATCACGTGGGAATCACGTGTCAATCACGTGGGAATCATGTGGGAATCACGTGTCAATCACTAGGGAATCTCGTGGGAATCACGTGGGAATCACTTGGGAATCACGTGGGAATCACGTGTCATTCACATGGGAATCACATGGGAATCACATGGGAATCACGTGTGAATCACGTGGGAATCACGTGGGAAGCACGTGGGAATCACATCTGAAAAACGTGGGAATCACGTGGGAATCACGTGTCCATCACGAGGGAATCTCGTGGGAATCACGTGGGAATCACTTGGGAATCACGTGGGAATCACGTGTAATTCAAGTTGGAATCACGTGGGAATCACATGGGAATCACGTGGGAATCACGTGGGAATCATGTTGGAATCACGTGGAAATCACATCTCAATCAAGTGGGAATCATGTGGGAATCACGTGTCAATCATGAGGGAATATCGTGGGAATCACGTGGGAATCCCTTTGGAATCACGTGGGAATCACGTGTCATTCACGTGGGAATCACGTGGGAGTCACGTGGGAATCACGTGTCAATCACGAGGCAATCACGTGGGAGTCATGTGGGAATCACGTGTCAATCACATGGGAATCATGAGGGAATCACGAGTCAATCACGTGGGAATTATGTGGAAATCAGGTCGGAATCACGTGTAAATCACGTGAGAATCACGTGGGCATCACGTGGGAATCATTTGGAAATCACGTGGAATCACGTGTCAATCACATGGGCATCACGTGGGCATCATTTGGGAATCACATGGGAATCACGTGGGTATCACGTGGGAATCACGTGGGAATCACGTGTCAATCACGTGGGAATCACGTGGGTATCACGTGGGAATCACGTGGGAATCACGTGTCAATCACATGGGAATCATGTGGGAATCACGTCGGAATCACGTGTCAATCACGTGGGAATCAAGGGGAATCACGTGGGAATCACTTGTCTACTACGTGTGAATCACGTGGGAATCACGTGTCAATCACGTGGGAATCACGTGGGAAACACGTGGGAATCACTTGGGAATCACGTGTCAGTCACGTGGGAATCATGTGGGAACCACGTGTCAATCACGTGGGAATCACATGGTAATCACGTGGGAATCACGTGGTAATCACGTGTCAATTACGTGGAATCACGTGAGAATCACGTGGGAATCACGTGAGAATCACGTGAGAATCACGTGTCAATCACATGGGAATCACGTGTGAATCACCTGGGAATCACGAGGGAATAACGTGGGAATCACGTGGGAATCACGTGTCAATCAGGTGGGAATCATGTGGGAATCACATGGGAATCACGTGTCATTCACGAGGGAATCACATGGGAATCACGTGTCAATCACGTGGGAATCACCTGGAAATCTCGTGTCAATCACGTGGGAATCACGTGGGAATCACATGTCAATCACGTAGGAATCAAGTGTTAAACACGTGGAAATCACGTGTCAATCACGTGGGAATCACCTGGGAATCTCAAGTCAATCACGGGGGATTCACGTGGAAATCACCTGTCAATCACGTGGGAATCACGTGGGAATCACGTGTCAATCACGTGGGAATCACGTGGGATTCATGTGGGAATCACGTGGGAATCACGTGTCAGTCAATTGGGAGTCACGTGGGAATCACGTGGGAATCACGTGGCAATCAACTGGGAATCACATGTAAATCACGTGGGAATCATGTGGGTATCACGTGTCAATCACGAGGGAATCTCGTGGGAATTACGTGGGAATCACTTGGGAATCACGTCGGAATCACGTGTCATTCACGTGGGAATCACATGGGAATCACGTGTCAATCACGTGGGAATCACTGGGAATCAGGTGGGAATCACGAGTCAATCACGTGGGAATCACGTGGGAATGACGTGTCAATCACATTTGAATCACATGGGAATGTCGTTGGAATCACCTGGGAATCTCGTGTAAATCACGTGGGAATCACGTCGGAATCACGTGTCAATCACGTGGGAATCACGTGGAAATCATGTGGAAATCACGTGTCAATCACGTGGGAATCACATGGGAATCACGTGCCAATCACGAGGGAATCACGTGGGAATCACGTGGGAATCACTTGTCAGTCCCGTGGGAGTCACGTGGGAATCACATGGGAATCACGTGGGAATCACGTGTCAATCACATGGGAATCATGTGGGAATCACGTGTCAATCACTAGGGAATCTCGTGGGAATCATGTGGGAATCACTTGGGAATCACGTGGGAATCACGTGTCATTCACGTGGGAATCACATGGGAATCACAAAAGAATCACGTGGGAATCACGTGGGAAGCACGTGGGAATCACATCTGAAAAGCGTGGGAATCACGTGGGAATCACTTTGGAATCACGTGGGAATCACGTGTCATTCACGTGGGAATCACGTGGGAATCATGTGGGAATCACGTGACAATCAGGTGGGCATCACATAGCCATCAGGTGGGAATCACGTGGGAATCACTTGGGAGTCACGTGGGAATCACGTGGGAATCAAGTGTCAATCGCGTGTGCATCACGTGGGAATCACGTGTCAATCCCGTGGGAATCACGTTTGAATCACGTGGGAATCACGTGTCAATCCCGCGGGGAATCACGTTTGAATCACGTGGGAATCACGTGTCAATCACGTGGGAATCACAGGGAATCACGTGGTAATCACGTGGGAATCACGTGTCCATCGCGTGTGAATCACGTGGGAATAACGTGGGAATCACGTGGGAATCACATGTCAATCACATTGGAATCACGTGGGAAACACGTGTCAATCACGTGGTAATCACTTGTCCATCACGTGGGAATCAAGAGGGAATAACGTGGGAATCACGTGGGAATCACATGTCAATCACGTGGGAATCACATGGAATCACGTGGGAATCAAGTGAGAATCACGTGGGAATCTCATGGGAATCACGTGGTAAACACATGTCAATCAGGTAGGAATCACGTGGGAATCACGTGTGACTCACATGGAAATCATTTGAGAATCATGTGTGAATCACTTGGGAATCACGTGTCAATCACGTGGGAATCACGTGTCAATCACGTGGGAATCATTCGTCAATCACGTGGGAATCACGTGGGAGTCACGTGGGAATCACATGGGAATCACGTGGTAATCATTTGGGAATCACGTGGGAATCACGATTCAATCACGTGGGAATCATGTTGGAATCGCGTGTCAATCACGAGGGAATCACGTGTGAGTCACGTGGGAATCACGTGTCAATCACATGGGAATCACGTGGGAATCACGAGTCAATCACGTGGGAATCATGTGGAAATTAGGTCGGAATCACGTGTAAATCACGTGGGAATCACTTGGGCATCACGTGGCAATCATTTGGAAATCACGTGGAATCACGTGTCAATCACGTGGGCATCACGTGGGCATCACGTGGGTATCATTTGGGTATCACGTGGGAATCACGTGGGTATCACGTGGGATTCACGTGGGAATCACTTGTCAATCACGTGGGAATATCGTGGGTTTCACGTGGGAATCATGTGGGTATCACGTGTCAATCACGTGGGAATCATGTGGGAATCACGTCGGAATCACGTGTCAATCACGTGGGAATCAAGGGTGAATCACGTGGGAATCACTTGTCAACTACGTGTGAATCAAGTGGGAATCAGGTGTCAATCACGTGGGAATCACGTGGGAAACACGTGGGAATCACTTGGGAATCACGTGTCAGTCACGTGGGAATCATGTGGGAACCACGTGTCAATCACGTGGGAATCACGTGGTAATCACATGGGAATCACGTGGTAATCACGTGTCAATCACGTGTATTCACGTAAGAATCATGTGACAATCACGTGTCAATCATGTGGGAATCACGTGGGAATCACTTGGGAATCACGTGGGAATCACGTGGGAATCATGTGTCAATCAAGTGGGAATCATGTGGGAATCACGTGGGAATCACGTGTCATTCACGTGGGAATCACCTGTCAATCACGTGGGAATCACGTGGGAATCACGTGTCAATCACGTGGGAATCACGTGGAATTCACGTGGGAATCACGTGGGAATCACATGTCAGTCACCTGGGAGTCACGTGGGAATCACGTGGGAATCACGTGGCAATCAAGTGGGAATCACATGTAAATCACGTGGGAATCATGTGGGAATCACGCGTCAATCACGAGGGAATCTCTTGGGAATCACGTGGGAATCACTTGGAAATCACGTGGGAATCACGTGTCAGTCACCTGGGAGTCACGTGGGAATCACGTGGGAATCACGTGGCAATCAAGTGGGAATCACATGTCAATCACGTGGGAATCACGTGGGAATCACGTGGGAATCACGTGACAAGTATTTGCGAAAAATGTGGGAATCACGTGTCAATCACGTGGTAATCAGCTGTCAATCACGTGGTAATCACGTGGGAATCACGTGTCGATTCACGTGGGATTCACGTGGGAATCAAGTGGGAATCAAGTGGGAATCACGTGTCAATCACGTGGGAATCAAGTGGGAATCACTTGGGAATCACGTGTCAATCATGTGGGAATCACGTGGGAATCACGTGGTAATCACATGGGAATCACGTGTCCATCGCGTGGGAATCATGTGGGAATAACGTGGGAATCACGTGGGAATAACATGTCAATCACGTTGGAATCACGTGGGAATCACGTGTCAATCACGTGGTAATCAAGTGGTAATCACTTGTCCATCACGTGGGAATAACGTGGGAATGACGAGGGAATCACGTGGGAATCACATGTCAATCACGTGGGAAGCACATGGAATCACGTGGGAATCAAGTGTCAATCACGTAGGAAACACGTGGGCATCACGTGTGAATCATGTGGGAATCACAAGGGAATCACGTGTCAATCATGTGGGAATCACGTGGGAGTCACGTGCGAATCACGTCTCAATCACGTGGGAATCTCATGGGACTCACGTGGTAATCACATGTCAATCATGTAAGAATCACGTGGGAATCACGTGTGACTCACATGGAAATCATATGAGAATCATGTGTGAATCACTTGGGAATCACGTGTCTATCACGTGGGAATCACGTGTCAATCACGTGGGAATCATTCATCAATCACGTGGGAATCACGTGGGAGTCACTTGGGAATCACATGGGAATCACGTGGTAATCATGTGGGAATCACGATTCAATCACGTGGGAATCATTTTGGAATCTCGTGTCAATCACGAGGGAATCACATGGGAATCACGTGCCAATCACGAGGGAATCACGTGGGAATCACGTGGGAATCACTTGTCAGTCCCGTGGGAGTCACGTGGGAATCACATGAGAATCACGTGGGAATCACGTGTCAATCACATGGGAATCATGTGGGAATCACGTGTCAATCACTAGGGAATCTCGTGGGAATCATGTGGGAATCACTTGGGAATCACGTGGGAATCACGTGTCATTCACGTGGGAATCACATGGGAATCACAAAAGAATCACGTGGGAATCACGTGGGAAGCACGTGGGAATCACATCTGAAAAGCGTGGGAATCACGTGGGAATCACTTTGGAATCACGTGGGAATCACGTGTCATTCACGTGGGAATCACGTGGGAATCATGTGGGAATCACGTGACAATCAGGTGGGCATCACATAGCCATCAGGTGGGAATCACGTGGGAATCACTTGGGAGTCACGTGGGAATCACGTGGGAATCAAGTGTCAATCGCGTGTGCATCACGTGGGAATCACGTGTCAATCCCGTGGGAATCACGTTTGAATCACGTGGGAATCACGTGTCAATCCCGCGGGGAATCACGTTTGAATCACGTGGGAATCACGTGTCAATCACGTGGGAATCACAGGGAATCACGTGGTAATCACGTGGGAATCACGTGTCCATCGCGTGTGAATCACGTGGGAATAACGTGGGAATCACGTGGGAATCACATGTCAATCACATTGGAATCACGTGGGAAACACGTGTCAATCACGTGGTAATCACTTGTCCATCACGTGGGAATCAAGAGGGAATAACGTGGGAATCACGTGGGAATCACATGTCAATCACGTGGGAATCACATGGAATCACGTGGGAATCAAGTGAGAATCACGTGGGAATCTCATGGGAATCACGTGGTAAACACATGTCAATCAGGTAGGAATCACGTGGGAATCACGTGTGACTCACATGGAAATCATTTGAGAATCATGTGTGAATCACTTGGGAATCACGTGTCAATCACGTGGGAATCACGTGTCAATCACGTGGGAATCATTCGTCAATCACGTGGGAATCACGTGGGAGTCACGTGGGAATCACATGGGAATCACGTGGTAATCATTTGGGAATCACGTGGGAATCACGATTCAATCACGTGGGAATCATGTTGGAATCGCGTGTCAATCACGAGGGAATCACGTGTGAGTCACGTGGGAATCACGTGTCAATCACATGGGAATCACGTGGGAATCACGAGTCAATCACGTGGGAATCATGTGGAAATTAGGTCGGAATCACGTGTAAATCACGTGGGAATCACTTGGGCATCACGTGGCAATCATTTGGAAATCACGTGGAATCACGTGTCAATCACGTGGGCATCACGTGGGCATCACGTGGGTATCATTTGGGTATCACGTGGGAATCACGTGGGTATCACGTGGGATTCACGTGGGAATCACTTGTCAATCACGTGGGAATATCGTGGGTTTCACGTGGGAATCATGTGGGTATCACGTGTCAATCACGTGGGAATCATGTGGGAATCACGTCGGAATCACGTGTCAATCACGTGGGAATCAAGGGTGAATCACGTGGGAATCACTTGTCAACTACGTGTGAATCAAGTGGGAATCAGGTGTCAATCACGTGGGAATCACGTGGGAAACACGTGGGAATCACTTGGGAATCACGTGTCAGTCACGTGGGAATCATGTGGGAACCACGTGTCAATCACGTGGGAATCACGTGGTAATCACATGGGAATCACGTGGTAATCACGTGTCAATCACGTGTATTCACGTAAGAATCATGTGACAATCACGTGTCAATCATGTGGGAATCACGTGGGAATCACTTGGGAATCACGTGGGAATCACGTGGGAATCATGTGTCAATCAAGTGGGAATCATGTGGGAATCACGTGGGAATCACGTGTCATTCACGTGGGAATCACCTGTCAATCACGTGGGAATCACGTGGGAATCACGTGTCAATCACGTGGGAATCACGTGGAATTCACGTGGGAATCACGTGGGAATCACATGTCAGTCACCTGGGAGTCACGTGGGAATCACGTGGGAATCACGTGGCAATCAAGTGGGAATCACATGTAAATCACGTGGGAATCATGTGGGAATCACGCGTCAATCACGAGGGAATCTCTTGGGAATCACGTGGGAATCACTTGGAAATCACGTGGGAATCACGTGTCAGTCACCTGGGAGTCACGTGGGAATCACGTGGGAATCACGTGGCAATCAAGTGGGAATCACATGTCAATCACGTGGGAATCACGTGGGAATCACGTGGGAATCACGTGACAAGTATTTGCGAAAAATGTGGGAATCACGTGTCAATCACGTGGTAATCAGCTGTCAATCACGTGGTAATCACGTGGGAATCACGTGTCAATCACGTGGGATTCACGTGGGATTCACGTGGGAATCAAGTGGGAATCAAGTGGGAATCACGTGTCAATCACGTGGGAATCAAGTGGGAATCACTTGGGAATCACGTGTCAATCATGTGGGAATCACGTGGGAATCACGTGGTAATCACATGGGAATCACGTGTCCATCGCGTGGGAATCATGTGGGAATAACGTGGGGATCACGTGGGAATAACATGTCAATCACGTTGGAATCACGTGGGAATCACGTGTCAATCACGTGGTAATCAAGTGGTAATCACTTGTCCATCACGTGGGAATAACGTGGGAATGACGTGGGAATCACGTGGGAATCACATGTCAATCACGTGGGAAGCACATGGAATCACGTGGGAATCAAGTGTCAATCACGTAGGAAACACGTGGGCATCACGTGTGAATCATGTGGGAATCACAAGGGAATCACGTGTCAATCATGTGGGAATCACGTGGGAGTCACGTGCGAATCACGTCTCAATCACGTGGGAATCTCATGGGACTCACGTGGTAATCACATGTCAATCATGTAAGAATCACGTGGGAATCACGTGTGACTCACATGGAAATCATATGAGAATCATGTGTGAATCACTTGGGAATCACGTGTCTATCACGTGGGAATCACGTGTCAATCACGTGGGAATCATTCATCAATCACGTGGGAATCACGTGGGAGTCACTTGGGAATCACATGGGAATCACGTGGTAATCATGTGGGAATCACGATTCAATCACGTGGGAATCATTTTGGAATCTCGTGTCAATCACGAGGGAGTCACGTGGGAGTAACGTGGGAATCACGTGTCAATCACATGGGAATCACGTGGGAATCACAAGTCAATCACGTGGGAATCATGTGGAAATCAGGTCGTAATCACGTGTATATCACGTGGGAATCACGTGGGCATCACGTGGGAATCATTTGGAAATCACGTGGAATCACATGTCAATCACGTGTGATTCACGTGGGCATCATTTGGGAATCACGTGGGAATCACGTGGGTATCACGTGGGAATCACGTTTCATCACGTGGGAATCACGTGGGTATCACGTGGAAATCACGTGTCTATCACGTGGGAATCATGTGGGAATCACGTCGGAATCACGTGTCAATCACGAGGGAATCAAGGGGGAATCACGTGGGAATCACTTGTCAACTACGTGTGAATCACGTGGGAATCAGGTGTCAATCACGTGGGAATCATGTGGGAACCACGTGTCAATCACGTGGGAATCACGTGGTAATCACGTGGGAATCACGTGGTATTCACATGTCAATCACGTGGAATCACATGAGAATCACGTGGGAATCACGTGGAAATCACGTGTCAATCAGGTGGGAATCATGTGGGAATCACGTGGGAATCACGTGTCATTCACGAGGGAATCACATGGGAATCACATGTCAATCACGTGGGAATCACCTGGAAATCTCGTGTCAATCACGTGGGAATCACGTGGGAATCACATGTCAATCACGTGGGAATCAAGTGTTAAACACGTGGAAATCACGTGTCAATCACGTGGGAATCACCTGGGAATCTCAAGTCAATCACGGGGGATTCACGTGGGAATCACCTGTCAATCACGTGAGAATCACGTGGGAATCACGTGTCAATCACGTGGGAATCATTCGTCAATCACGTGGGAATCACGTGGGAGTTACGTGGGAATCACATGGGAATCACGTGGTAATCATGTGGGAATCACGTGGGAATCACGATTCAATCACGTGGGAATCATGTTGGAATTACGTGTCAATCACGAGGGAATCACGTGGGAGTCACGTGGGAATCACGTGTCAATCACATGGGAATCACGTGGGAATCACGAGTCAATCACGTGGGAATCATGTGGAAATCAGGTCGGAATCACGTGTAAATCACGTGGGAATCACGTGGGCATCAGGTGGGAATCATTTGGAAATCACGTGGAATCACGTGTCAATCACGTGGGCATCACGTGGGCATCACGTGGGTCTCATTTGGGAATCACGTGGGAATCACGTGGGAATCATGTGGGAATCACGTCGGAATCACGGGTCAATCACGTGGGAATCAAGGGGGAATCACGTGGGAATCACTTGTCAACTACGTGTGAATCACGTGGGAATCAGGTGTCAATCACGTGGGAATCACGTGGGAAACACGTGGGAATCACTTGGGAATCATGTGTCAGTCACGGGGGAATCATGTGGGAACCACGTGTCAATCACGTGGGAATCACATGTCAATCACGTGGGAATCAAGTGGTAAACACCTGGAAATCACGTGTCAATCACGTGGGAATCACCTGGGAATCTCAAGTCAATCACGGGGGATTCACGTGGGAATCACCTGTCAATCACGTGAGAGTCACGTCGGAATCACGTGTCAATCACGTGGGAATCACGTGGGATTCACGTGGGAATCACGTGGGAATCACGTGTCAGTCACCTGGGAGTCACGTGGGAATCACGTGGGAATCACGTGGCAATCAAGTGGGAATCACATGTAAATCACGTGGGAATCATGTGGGAATCACGTGTCAATCACGAGGGAATCTCGTGGGAATTACGTGGGAATCATTTGGGAATCACGTTGGAATCACGTGTCATTCACGTGGGAATCACATGAGAATCACGTGTCAATAACGTGGGAATCACATGCGTATCAGGTGGGAATCACGAGTCAATCACGTGGGAATCACGTGGGAATGACGTGTCAATCACGTTTGAATCACATGGGAATGACGTGGGAATCACCTGGGAATCACGTGTAAATCACGCGGGAATCACGTCGGAATCACGTGTCAATCACGTGGGAGTCACGTGGGAATAATGTGGAAATCACGTGTCAATCACGTGGGAATCACGTGCCAATCACGAGGGAATCACATGGGAATCACGTGGGAATCACGTGTCAGTCCCGTGGGAGTCACGTGGGAATCACATGGGAATCACGTGGGAATCACGTGTCAATCACGTGGGAATCATGTGGGAATCACGTGTCAATCACGAGGGAATCTCGTGGGAATCACGTTGGAATCACTTGGGAATCACGTGGGAATCACGTGTCATTCACGTGGAAATCACGTGGGAATCACATGGGAATCACGTGTGAATCACGTGGGAATCACGTGAGAATCACGTGCGAATCACATCTGAAAAACGTGGGAATCACGTGGGAATCACGTGTCCATCACGAGGGAATCTCGTGGGAATCACGTGGGAATCACTTGGGAATCACGTGGGAATCACGTGTCATTCAAGTTGGAATCACGTGGGAATCACATGGGAATCACGTGGGAATCACGTGGGAATCATGTGGGAATCACATCTCAATCAAGTGGGAATCATGTGGGAATCACGTGTCAATAACCAGGGAATCTCTTGGGAATCACGTGGGAATCACTTGGGAATCACGTGGGAATCACGTGTCATTCACGTGGGAATCACGTGGGAATCACGTGGGAATCACGTGGGAATCATGTGGGAATCACGTGGGAATCCCGTGACAATCACGTGGGCATCACATAGCCATCAGGTGGGAATCACGTGGGAATCACTTGGGAGTCACGTGGGAATCACGTGGGAATCACGTGTCAATCGCGTGGGCATCACGTGGGAATCCCGTGTCAATCCCGTGGGAATCACGTTTGAATCACGTGGGAATCACATGTCAATCACATGGGAATCACGTGGGAATCACGTGGGAATCACGTGTCAATCACGTGGGAATCACAGTGAATCACGTGGTAATCACGTGGGAATCACGTGTCCATCGCGTGGGATTCACGTGGGAATAACCTGGGAATCACGTGGGAATCACATGTCAATCACGTTGGAATCACGAGGGAATCACGTGTCAAGCACGTGGTCATCACCTGTCCATCACGTGGGAATCACGAGGGAATAACTTGGGAATCACGTGGGAATCACATGTCAATCACGTGGGAATCACATGGAATCACGTGCGAATCAAGTGTGAATCACGTGGGAATCTCATGGGAATCACGTGGTAATCACATGTCAAATAGGTAGGAATTACGTGGGAATCACGTGTGACTCACATGGAAATCATGTGAGAATCTTGTGTGAATCACTTGGGAATCACGTGTCAATCACGTGGGAATCATTCGTCCATCACGTGGGAATCACGTGGGAGTTACGAGGGAATCACATGGGAATCACGTGGTAATCATGTGGGAATCACGTGGGAATCACGATTCAATCACGTGGGAATCATGTTGGAATCACGTGTCAATCACGAGGGAATCACGTGGGAGTCACGTGGGAATCACGTGTCAATCACATAGGAATCACGTGGGAATCACGAGTCAATCACGTGGGAATCATGTGGAAATCAGGTCGGAATCACGTGTAAATCACGTGGGAATCACGTGGGCATCACGTGGGAACCACGTGGAAATCACGTGGAATCACGTGTCAATCACGTGGGCATCACGTGGGCATCACGTGGGTCTTATTTGGGAATCACGTGGGAATCAAGTGGGAATCATGTGGGAATCACGTCGGAATCACGGGTCAATCACGTGGGAATCAAGGGGGAATCACGTGGGAATCACTTGTCAACTACGTGTGAATCACGTGGGAATCAGGTGTCAATCACGTGGGAATCACGTGGGAAACACGTGGGAATCACTTGGGAATCATGTGTCAGTCACGTGGGAATCATGTGGGAACCACGTGTCAATCACGTGGGAGTCACGTGTTAATCACGTGGGAATCACGTGGTAATCACGTGTCAATCACGTGGAATCACATGAGAATCACGTGGGAATCACGTGAGAATCACGTGAGAATCACGTGTCAATCACGTGGGAATCACGTGGGAATCACCTGGGAATCACGTGGGAATCACGTGGGAATCACGTGGGAATCACATGTCAATCAGGTGGGAATCATGTGGGAATCACGTGGGAATCACGTGTCATTCACGAGGGAATCACATGGGAATCACGTGTCAATCACGTGGGAATCACATGTCAATCACGTGGGAATGAAGTGGTAAACACGTGGAAATCAAGTGTCAATCACGTGGGAATCACCTGGGAATCTCAAGTCAATCACGGGGGATTCACGTGTGAATCACCTGTCAATCACGTGGGAATCACGTGGGAATCACGTGTCAATCACGTGGGAATCACGTGGAATTCACGTGAGAATCATGTGGGAATCACATGTCAGTCACCTGGGAGTCACGTGGGAATCACGTGGGAATCACGTGGCAATCAAGTGGGAATCACATGTAAATCACGTGGGAATCATGTGGGAATCACGTGTCAATCACGAGGGAATCTCGTGGGAATCACGTGGGAATCACTTGGGAATCACGTGGGAATCACGTGTCATTCACGGGGGAATCACGTGGGAATCACTTGGGAATCACGTGGAATCACGTGGGAATTATGTGGGAATCACGTGAGAGTCACATCTCAATCACGTGGGAATCATGTGGGAATCATGTGTCAATCACGAGGGAATCTCGTGGGGAATCACGTGGGAATCACGTGGGAATCAATTGGGAATCACGTGGAATCACTTGGGAATCACGTGGGAATCACGTGGGAAACCCGTGGTAATCACGTGTCAATCACGTGGGTATCACGTGGGAATCACGTGGGAATCACTTGATAATCACGAGTCAGTCATGTGAGAGTCACGTGGGAATCACGTGGGAATCTCTTGTCAATCACGCTGGAGCCCGGGGGAGTCATGTGGGAATCACGTGGGAATCACGTGTCAATCACGTGGGAATCTCGTGGGAATCAATTGTCAATCACGTGAGAATCAAGTGGTAATCACATGTCAATCACGTCGGAATCACGTGGGAATCACGTGTCAATTACGTGGGTATCACGTGGGAATCACGTGGGAATCATATGACAATCACGTGGAAATCACTTGGGAATCACGTGAGAATCACCTGTCAATCACGTGGGAATCATGTGGGAATCACGTGTCAATCACGAGGGAATCACGTGGGAATCACGTGGGAATCACTTGGGAATCACGTGGGAATCACGTGTCATTCACGTGGGAATCACGTGGGAATCACATGGGAATCACATGGGAATCACCTGTCAATCACGTGGGAATCTCGTGGGAATCACGTGGGAATCACCTGTCAATCACGTGGGAATCACTTGGGAATCACGTGGGAGTCACGTGGGTATCACCTGGGAATCACGTGTCAATAACGTGGGAATCAGGAGGGAATCACGTGGGAATCACGTGGGAATCACGTGCGAATCACGTGGGAATCATGTAACAATCACGTGGGCATCACGTAGTCATCACGTGGGAAACACGTGGGAATCACGTGGGAATCACGTGGGAATAACGTGTCAATCACGTGGGAATCACGTGGGAGTCACGTGGGAATCACGTGGGAATCACCTGTCAATCACGTGGGCATCACGTAGCCATCACGTTGGAAACACGTTGGAATCAGGTGGGAATCACGTGTCAATCACGTGGGAATCACGTGGGTGTCACGTGGGAATCACGTGGGAATCACCTGTCAATCACGTGGGCAACACGTAGTCATCAGGTGGGAAACACGTGGGAATCACGTGGCAATCACGTGGGAATCACGTGTCAATCACGTGGGAATCACTTGGCAATCACGTGGGAATCACTTGTCAATCACGAGGGAATCACGTGGGAAGAACGTGGTAATCAAATGTCAATCACGTGAGGATCACGTGGGAATCACGTGTCAATAACGTGGGTATCACGTGGGAATCACGTGGGAATCACGTGTTATTCACGTGTGAAACACGTGGGAATCACGTGTCAATCAAGTGAGTATCACGTGGGAATCACGTGGGAATCACGTGTCAATAACGTGGGAATCAGGTGGGAATCACGTGGGAATCATGTATCAATCACGTGTGCATCACGTAGTCATCACGTGGGAAACACGTGGGAATCACGTGGGAATCACGTGGGAATCACGTGTCAATCACGTGGGAATCACGTGGGAGTCACGTGGGAATCACGTGGGAATCACCTGTCAATCACGTGGGCATCACGGAGACATCACGTGTCAATCACGTGTCAATCACGTGGGTATCATGTGGGAATCACGTGGGAATCATGTGTCAATCACCAGGGAATCACTTGGGAATCACGTGGGCATCAAGTTGGCATCACGTGGCAATCATGTGGGAATCACGTGTCAATCACTTGGGAATCATGTGGGAATCACGTGGGAATCACGTGGCAATCATGTGGGAATCAAGTGTCAATAACTTGGGAATCACGTGGGAATCACCGGGAATCACGTGGTAATCACGTGGAAATCACGTGGGAAACACGTAGTAATCACGTGTCAATCACCAGGGAATCTCTTGGGTATCACGTGGGAATCAGTTGGGAATCACTTGGGAATCACGTGTCAGTCACGTGTGAATCACGTGGGAATCACGTGTCAATCACGTGGGAATCACGTGTCAATCACGTGGGAATCACTTGTCAATCACGTGGGAATCACGTGGGAAGAACGTGGTAATCAAATGTCAATCACGTGGGAATCACGTGGGAATCACGTGTTATTCACGTGTGAAACACGTGGGAATCACGTGTCAATGAAGTGAGTATCACGTGGGAATCACGTGGGAATCACGTGTCAGTCACGTGAGAATCACGTGGGAATCACGTGTCAATCACGTGGGAATCATGTGGAATCACGTGTCAATCATGAGGAAATCACGTGGGAATAACATGTCATTCACGTGGGAATCACGTGGGAATCACGTGGGAATCACATAACAATCACGTGTTAATCACGTGGGAATCGCATGAGATTCACGTGGAAATCACGTGGTAATCACGTGTGAATCACGTGGGCATCACGTGGGCATCATGTGGGAATCATTTGGGAATAACGTGCGAATCACGTGTCAATCATGTGGGAATCACGTGGAAATCACGTGGGAATCACGTGAGATTCACGTGTCAATCACGTGTCAATCACGTGTCAATCACTTGGAAGTCACCTGGGAATCACGTGGGAATCACGTGTCAATAACGTGGGAATCATGTGGGAATCACATTGGTATCACGTAGGAATCACGTGGGAATCACCTGGGAATCACGTGTCAAACACGTGGGAATCACGTCGGCATCACGTGGGAAACACGTGGGAATCACGTGTTAATCTCGTGAGAATCGCGTGTCAATCACGTGGGAATCACGTCGGAATCACATGGGAATCACGTTGGAATCACGTGTCAGTCACGTGAGAGTCACTTGAGAATCCCGTGGGAATCACGTGTCAATCACGTGGGAATCACGTTGGAATCACGTGGGAATCACTTGTCAATCACGTGGGAATCATGCTTGAATCACGTGGGTATCACGTGGGAATCACGTGGGAATCACGTGTCAATCATGTGTGAAACACGTGGGAATCACGTGTCAATCACGTGGGTATCACGTGGTAATCACGTAGGAATCACGTGTCAGTCACGTGAGATTCACGTGGGAATCACGTGGGAATCAAGTGTCAATCACGTGGGAAAAACGTGGAAATCATGTGTCAATCACGTGTCAATCACGTGGGAATCACGTGGGAATCACATGGGAATCACGTGTCAATCATGTGGGAATCACGTGGGAATCATGCGTAAATCATGTGGGAATCATGTGGGAATCACGTGGGAATCACATGGGAATCATGTGGGGGAATCACGTGGGAATCACGTGTCGATCACGTGGGAATCATGTGGGAATCACGTGTCAATCACGAGGGAATCAAGTGGGAATCACATGGGAATCACTTGGGAATCACGTGGGAATCACCTGTCAATCACGTGGGAATCATGTGGGAATCACGTGTCAATCAAGAGGGAATCACGTGGGAATCACGTGGGAATCACTTGGGAATCACGTGGGAATCACGTGACATTCACGTGGGAATCACGTGGGAATCACATGGGAATCACGTGAGAATCACCTGTCAATCATGTGGGAATCACGTGGGAATCACGTGGGAATCACCTGTCAATCTTGTGGGAAACACTTGGGAATCACGTGGGAATCACCTGTCAATCATGTGGGAATCACGTGTCAATCACGTGGGAATCACGTGGGAGTGACGTGGGAATCACGTGGGAATCACCTGTCAATCACGTGGGCATCACGTAGCCATCACGTGGGAAACACGTGGGAATCAGGTGGGAATCACGTGTCAATCACGTGGGAATCACGTGGGTGTCACGTGGGAATCACGTGGGAATCACCTGTCAATCACGTGGGCAACACGTAGTCATCAGGTGGGAAACACGTGGGAATCACGTGGCAATCACGTGGGAATCACGTGTCAATCACGTGGGAATCACTTGGCAAACACGTGGGAATCACTTGTCAATCACGAGGGAATCACGTGGGAAGAACGTGGTAATCAAATGTCAATCACGTGGGAATCACGTGGGAATCACGTGTCAATAACGTGGGTATCACGTGGGAATCACGTGGGAATCACGTGTTATTCACGTGTGAAACACGTGGGAATCACGTGTCAATCAAGTGAGTATCACGTGGGAATCACGTGGGAATCACGTGTCAATAACGTGGGAATCAGGTGGGAATCACGTGGGAATCATGTATCAATCACGTGGGCATCACGTAGTCATCACGTGGGAAACACGTGGGAATCACGTGGGAATCACGTGGGAATCACGTGTCAATCACGTGGGAATCACGTGGGAGTCACGTGGGAATCACGTGGGAATCACCTGTCAATCACGTGGGCATCACGGAGACATCACGTGTCAATCACGTGTCAATCACGTGGGTATCATGTGGGAATCACGTGGGAATCATGTGTCAATCACCAGGGAATCACTTAGGAATCACGTGGGCATCAAGTTGGCATCACGTGGCAATCATGTGGGAATCACGTGTCAATCACTTGGGAATCACGTGGGAATCACGTGGGAATCACGTGGCAATCATGTGGGAATCAAGTGTCAATAACTTGGGAATCAAGTGTCAATAACTTGGGAATCACGTGGGAATCACTTGGGAATCACTTGGGAATCACGTGGGAATCACGTGGGAATCACGTGGCAATCATGTGGGAATCAAGTGTCAATAACTTGGGAATCACGTGGGAATCACATGGGAATCACGTGGTAATCACGTGGAAATCACGTGGGAAACACGTAGTAATCACGTGTCAATCACGTGGGTATCACGTGGGAATCAGTTGGGAATCACTTGGGAATCACGTGTCAGTCATGTGTGAATCACGTGGGAATCACGTGTCAATCACGTGGGAATCACTTGTCAATCACGTGGGAATCACTTGTCAATCACGTGGGAATCACGTGGGAAGAACGTGGTAATAAAATGTCAATCACGTGGGAATCACGTGGGAATCACGTGTTATTCACGTGTGAAACACGTGGGAATCACGTGTCAATGAAGTGAGTATCACGTGGGAATCACGTGGGAATCACGTGTCAGTCACGTGAGAATCACGTGGGAATCACGTGGGAATCACGTGTCAATCACGTGGGAATCATGTGGAATCACGTGTCAATCATGAGGAAATCACGTGGGAATAACATGACATTCACGTGGGAATCACGTGGGAATCACGTGGGAATCACATAACAATCACGTGTAAATCACGTGGGAATCGCATGAGATTCACGTGGAAATCAAGTGGTAATCACGTGTGAATCACGTGGGCATCACGTGGGCATCATGTGGGAATCATTTGGGAATAACGTGAGAATCACGTGTCAATCATGTGTGAAACACGTGGGAATCACGTGTCAATCACGTGGGTATCACGTGGTAATCACGTAGGAATCACGTGTCAGTCACGTGAGATTCACGTGGGAATCACGTGGGAATCAAGTGTCAATCACGTGGGAATCACGTGGAAATCATGTGTCAATCACGTGTCAATCACGTGGGAATCACGTGGGAATCACATGGGAATCACGTGTCAATCATGTGGGAATCACGTGGGAATCATGCGTAAATCATGTGGGAATCACGTGGGAATCACATGGGAATCATGTGGGGGAATCACGTGGGAATCACGTGTCGATCACGTGGGAATCATGTGGGAATCACGTGTCAATCACGAGGGAATCAAGTGGGAATCACATGGGAATCACTTGGGAATCACGTGGGAATCACCTGTCAATCACGTGGGAATCATGTGGGAATCACGTGTCAATCAAGAGGGAATCACGTGCGAATCACGTGGGAATCACTTGGGAATCACGTGGGAATCACGTGACATTCACGTGGGAATCACGTGGGAATCACATGGGAATCACGTGAGAATCACCTGTCAATCATGTGGGAATCACGTGGGAATCACGTGGGAATCACCTGTCAATCTTGTGGGAAACACTTGGGAATCACGTGGGAATCACCTGTCAATCATGTGGGAATCACGTGTCAATCACGTGGGAATCACGTGGGAGTGACGTGGGAATCACGTGGGAATCACGTGTCATTCACGTGGGAATCACGTGGGAATCACATGGGAATCACGTGAGAATCACCTGTCAATCATGTGGGAAACACGTGGGAATCACGTGGGAATCACCTGTCAATCTTGTGGGAAACACTTTGGAATCACGTGGGAGTCACGTGGGTATCACGTGGGAATCACGTGTCAATAACGTGGGAATCAGGTGGGAATCACGTGGGAATCACGTGGGAATCACGTGGGAATCATGTATCAATCACGTGGGCATCACGTAGTCATCACGTGGGAAACACGTGGGAATCACGTGGGAATCACGTGGGAATCACGTGTCAATCACGTGGGAATCACGTGGGAGTCACGTGGGAATCACGTGGGAATCACCTGTCAATCACGTGGGCATCACGGAGCCATCACGTGTCAATCACGTGTCAATCACGTGGGTATCATGTGGGAATCACGTGGGAATCATGTGTCAATCACGTGGGAATCACTTGGGAATCACCTGGGCATCAAGTTGGCATCACGTGGCAATCATGTGGGAATCACATGTCAATCACTTGGGAATCATGTGGGAATCACGTGGGAAATACGTGGTAATCACGTGTCAATCACGTGGGTATCACGTGGGAATCACGTGGGAATCACTTGATAATCACGTGTCAGTCATGTGACAATCACGTGGGAATCACGTGGGAATCTCTTGTCAATCAGAGCGGAGCCCGGGGGAGTCATGTGGGAATCACGTGGGAATCACGTGTCAATCATGTGGGAATCACGTGGGAATCACGTGTTATTCACGTGTGAAACACGTGGGAATCACGTGTCAATCAAGTGAGTATCACGTGGGAATCACGTGTCAGTCACGTGAGAATCACGTGGGAATCACGTGTGAATCACGTGTCAATCACGTGGGAATCACGTGTGAATCACGTGTCAATCACATGGGAATCACGTGTCAATCTCGTGGGAATCACGTGGGAATCACGTGGGCATCACGTGGGCATCACGTTGGAATCATGTGGGAATCACGTGTCAATCACTTGGGAATCACGTGGGAATCACGTGGGAATCATGTGGGAATCACATGGGAATCACGTGACAATCACGTGGGAATCACGTGGGAATCAAGTGGGAATCACGTGGGAATCACGTATCAATCACGTGGGAATCATGTGGAATCACGTGTCAATCATGAGGAAATCACGTGGGAATAACGTGTCATTCACGTGGGAATCACGTGGGAATCACGTGGGAATCACATAACAATCATGTGTTAATCACGTGGGAATCGCGTGAGATTCGCGTGGAAATCACGTGGTAATCACGTGTGAATCACGTGGGCATCACGTGGGCATCATGTGAGAATCATTTGGGAATCACGTGGGAATCACGTGGGAATCATGTATCAATCACGTGGGCATCACGTAGTCATCACGTGGGAAACACGTGGGAATCACGTGGGAATCACGTGGGAATCACGTGTCAATCACGTGGGAATCCCGTGGGAGTCACGTCGGAATCACGTGGGAATCACCTGTCAATCACGTGGGCATCACGGAGCCATCACGTGTCAATCCCGTGTCAATCACGTGGGTATCATGTGGGAATCACGTGGGAATCATATGACAATCACGTGGAAATCACTTGGGAATCACGTGGGCATCAAGTTGGCATCACGTGGCAATCATGTGGGAATCACGTGTCAATCACTTGGGAATCACGTGGGAATCACGTGGGAATCACTTGATAATCACGTGGGAATCATGTGGGAATCACCTGTCAATCACGTGTGAATCTCGTGGGAATCACGTGGGAATCTCTTGTCAATCACGGCGGAGCCCGGGGGAGTCATGTGGGAATCACGTGGGAATCACGGGTCAATCACGTGGGAATCACGTGGGAATCAATTGTCAATCACGTGAGAATCACGTGGTAATCACATGTCAATCACGTCGGAATCACGTGGGAATCACGTGTCAATTACGTGGGTATAACGTGGGAATCACGTGGGAATCATATGACAATCACATGGAAATCACTTGGGAATCACGTGGGAATCACCTGTCAATCACGTGGGAATCATGTGGGAATCACATATCAATCACGAGGGAATCACGTGGGAATCACGTGGGAATCACTTGGGAATCACGTGGGAATCACGTGTCATTCACGTGGGAATCACGTGGGAATCACATGGGAGTCACGTGGGAATCACCTGTCAATCACGTGGGAATCTCGTGGGAATCACGTGGGAATCACCTGTCAATCACGTGGAATCACTTGGGAATCACGTGGGAGTCACGTGGGTATCACCTGGGAATCAGGCGTCAATAACGTGGGAATCAGGAGGGAATAACGTGGGAATCACGTGGGAATCACGTGCGAATCACGTGGGAATCATGCGTCAATCATGTGGGCATCACGTAGTCATCACGTGGGAAACACGTGGAAATCACGTGGGAATCACGTGGGAATCACGTGTCAATCACGTGGGAATCACGTGGGAGTCACGTGGGAATCACGTGGGAATCACCTGTCAATCACGTGGGCATCACGTAGCCATCACGTGGGAAACACGTGGGAATCAGGTGGGAATCACGTGTCAATCACGTGGGAATCACGTGGGAGTCACGTGGGAATCACGTGGGAATCACCTGTCAATCACGTGGGAATCACGTGTCAATCACGTGGGAATCACGTGTCAGTCACGTGAGAATCACATGGGAATCACGTGGGAATCACGTGTCAATCACGTGGGAATCACTTGTTAATCACGTGAGAATCACGTGGGAAGAACGTGGTAATCAAATATCAATCACGTGGGAATCACGTCGGGATCACGTGGGAAACACGTGGGAATCACGTGTTAATCACGTGGGAATCGCGTGTCAATCACGTGGGAATCACGTCGGAATCACATGGGAATCACGTAGGAATCACGTGTCAGTCACGTGAGAATCACTTGAGAATCCCGAGGGAATCACGTGTCAATAACGTGGGAATCACTTCGGAATCACATGGGAATCACGTGGGAATCACGTGGGAATCACGTGGGAGTCACGTGTGTATCACGTGGGAATCACGTGTCAATTTCGTGGGAATCACGTGGGAATCACGTTGTCATCACGTGGTCATCACGTGGGAATCATGTGGGAATCACGTGTCAATCACTTGGGAATCACTTGTCAATCACGTGGGAATCAAGTGAGAAGAAGTTTGTAATCACATGTCAATCACGTGGGAATCACGTGGGAATCACGTGTCAATTACGTGGGTATCACATGGGAATCACGTGGGAATCACGTTTCAATCACGTGTGAAACACGTGGGAATCACGTGTCAATCACGTGGGTATCACGTGGGAATCACGTGGGAATCACGTGTCAGTCACGTGAGAATCACGTGGGAATCACGTGGGAATCACGTGTCAATCACGTGGGAATCACTTGGAAATCATGTATCTATCACGTGGGAATCACGTGGGAATCACGTGGGAATCACGTGTCAATCTCGTGGGAATCACGTGGGAGTCACGTGGGCATCACGTGGGCATCACATGGGAATCATGTGGATATCATGTGGGAATCACATGGGAATCACGTATCAATCACGTGGGAATCATGTGGAATCATGTGTCAATCATGCGAAATCACGTGGGAATAACGTGTCATTCACGTGGGAATCACGTGGGAATCATGTGGGAATCACATGACAATCACGTGTTAATCATGTGGGAATCGCATGTCATTCATGTGGAAATCACGTGGTAATCACGTGTGAATCACGTGGGCATCACGTGGGCATCATGTGGGAATCATTTTGGAATCACGTGAGAATCACGTGTCAATCACGTGGGAATCACGTGGTAATCACGTGGGAATCACGTGACATTCACATGTAAATCACGTGTCAATCAAGTGTCAATCACTTGGAAGTCACGTGGGAATCACATGGGAATCATGTGTCAATCACGTGGGAATCACGGGGGAATCAAGTGTCAATCGCGTGGGAATCATGTGGGAATCACATTGGTATCACGTGGGAATCACGTGGGAATCACCTGGGAATCACGTGTCAATCACGTGGGAATCACGTGGGAATCACGTTGTCATCACGTGGTCATCACGTGGGAATCATGTGGGAATCACGTGTCAATCACTTGGGAATCACTTGTCAATCACGTGGGAATCAAGTGAGAAGAAGTTTGTAATCACATGTCAATCACGTGGGAATCACGTGGGAATCACGTGTCAATTACGTGGGTATCACATGGGAATCACGTGGGAATCACGTTTCAATCACGTGTGAAACACGTGGGAATCACGTGTCAATCACGTGGGTATCACGTGGGAATCACGTGGGAATCACGTGTCAGTCACGTGAGAATCACGTGGGAATCACGTGGGAATCACGTGTCAATCACGTGGGAATCACTTGGAAATCATGTATCTATCACGTGGGAATCACGTGGGAATCACGTGGGAATCACGTGTCAATCTCGTGGGAATCACGTGGGAGTCACGTGGGCATCACGTGGGCATCACATGGGAATCATGTGGATATCATGTGGGAATCACATGGGAATCACGTATCAATCACGTGGGAATCATGTGGAATCATGTGTCAATCATGCGAAATCACGTGGGAATAACGTGTCATTCACGTGGGAATCACGTGGGAATCATGTGGGAATCACATGACAATCACGTGTTAATCATGTGGGAATCGCATGTCATTCATGTGGAAATCACGTGGTAATCACGTGTGAATCACGTGGGCATCACGTGGGCATCATGTGGGAATCATTTGGGAATCACGTGAGAATCACGTGTCAATCACGTGGGAATCACGTGGTAATCACGTGGGAATCACGTGACATTCACATGTCAATCACGTGTCAATCAAGTGTCAATCACTTGGAAGTCACGTGGGAATCACATGGGAATCATGTGTCAATCACGTGGGAATCACGGGGGAATCAAGTGTCAATCGCGTGGGAATCATGTGGGAATCACATTGGTATCACGTGGGAATCACGTGGGAATCACCTGGGAATCACGTGTCAATCACGTGGGAATCACGTGGGAAACACGTGGTAATCACGTGGTAATCACGTGGGAATGACATGTCAATCACGTGGGAATCACGTGGGAATCACGTCAAAATCACTTGGGAATCACGTGTCAATCACTTGGGAATCACTTGGGAATCACGTGGGAATCATGTGTGAATCAGGTGTCAATCACGTGGGAATCACGTGGGAATCACTTGGGAATCTCGTTTGAATCACGTGTGAATCACGTGGAAATCACGTGGGAATCACGTATCAATCACGTGGGAATCATGTGGAATCATGTGTCAATCATGCGAAATCACGTGGGAATAACGTGTCATTCACGTGGGAATCACGTGGGAATCATGTGGGAATCACATGACAATCACGTGTTAATCATGTGGGAATCGCATGTCATTCATGTGGAAATCACGTGGTAATCACGTGTGAATCACGTGGGCATCACGTGGGCATCATGTGGGAATCATTTGGGAATCACGTGAGAATCACGTGTCAATCACGTGGGAATCACGTGGTAATCACGTGGGAATCACGTGACATTCACATGTCAATCACGTGTCAATCAAGTGTCAATCACTTGGAAGTCACGTGGGAATCACATGGGAATCATGTGTCAATCACGTGGGAATCACGGGGGAATCAAGTGTCAATCGCGTGGGAATCATGTGGGAATCACATTGGTATCACGTGGGAATCACGTGGGAATCACCTGGGAATCACGTGTCAATCACGTGGGAATCACGTGGGAAACACGTGGGAATCACGTGGGAATCACGTGGGAATGACATGTCAATCACGTGGGAATCACGTGGGAATCACGTCAAAATCACTTGGGAATCACGTGTCAATCACTTGGGAATCACTTGGGAATCACGTGGGAATCATGTGTGAATCAGGTGTCAATCACGTGGGAATCACGTGGGAATCACTTGGGAATCTCGTTTGAATCACGTGTGAATCACATGGTAATCACGTGGGGAATCATGTGGGAATCACGTATCAATCACGTGGGAATCATGTAGAAATCACGTGGAAATCACGTGTCAATCACGGGTCAGTCACGTGGGAATCACGTGGGAATCACGTGGGAATCACGTATCAATCATGTGGGAATCACGTGGGAATCATGCGTAAATCATGTGGTAATCGTGGGAATCACGTGGTAATTCCATGGGAATCATGTGGGGGAATCACGTGGGAATCACGTGACAATCATGTGGGAATCACGTGGGAATCACGTGGGAATCACGTGGAAATCACGTGGGAATCACGTATCAATCACGTGGGAATCATGTAGAAATCACGTGGAAATCACGTGTCAATCACGGGTCAGTCACGTGGGAATCACGTGGGAATCACGTGGGAATCACGTATCAATCATGTGGGAATCACGTGGGAATCATGCGTAAATCATGTGGTAATCGTGGGAATCACGTGGTAATTCCATGGGAATCATGTGGGGGAATCACGTGGGAATCACGTGTCAATCAGGTGGGAATCATGTGGGAATCACGTGTCAATCACGAGGGAATCAATTGGGAATCACGTGGGAATCACTTGGGAATCACCTGTCAATCACGTGGGAATCATGTGGGAATCACGTGTCAATCAAGAGGGAATCATGTGGGAATCACGTGGGAATCACGTGGGAATCACGTGGAAATCACGTGTCATTCACGTGGGAATCACGTGGGAATCACATTTGAATCACGTGGGAATCATCAGTCAATCATGTGGGAATCACGTTGGAATCACCTGTCAATCACGTGGGAATCACTTGGGAATCACTTGGGAGTCACGTGGGTATCACGTGGGAATCACGTGTCAATAATGTGGGAATCAGGTGGGAAACACGTGGGAATCACGTGGCAATCACGTGGGAATCATGTATCAACCACGTGGGCATAACGTAGTCGTCACGTGGAAAACACGTGGGAATCACGTGGGATTCACGTGGGAATCACGTGTCAATCACGTGGGAATCACGTGGGAATCACCTGTCAATCACGTGGGCATCACGGAGCCATCAGGTGGGAATCACGTGTGAATCACCTGGGTATCACGTGGGAATCACGTGGGAATCATGTATCAATCACGTGGGCATAAGGTAGTCGTCACGTGTCAATCACGTGGGAATCACGTGGGAATCACCTGTCAATCACGTGGGCATCACGGAGACATCACGTGGGAATCATGTGTAAATCACATGGGAATCACGTGGGAATCACGTGTGAAACATGTGTCAATCAAGTGGGAATCACTTGGGAATCACGTGGGCATCACGTGGGCATCACGTGTCAATCATGTGGGAATCACGTGTCAATCACTTGGGAATCACGTGGGAATCACTTGGGAATCACGTGGGAATCACGTGTCATTCACGTGGGAATCACGTCGGAATCACTTGGGAATCACGTGGGAATCACGTGTCATTCACGTGGGAATCACGTGGGAATCACATGGGAATCAGGTGGGAATCACCTGTCAATCACGTGGGAATCACGTGGGAATCACCTGTCAATCACGTGGAAATCACTTCGGAATCACGTGGGAGTCACGTGGGTATCACCTGGGAATCACGTGTCAATAACGTGGGAATCAGGAGGGAATCACGTGGGAATCACGTGGGAATCACGTGGGAATCACGTGTCAATCACGTGGGAATCACGTGGGAGTCACGTGTGAATCACGTGGGAATCACGTGGGAATCACGTGTCAATCACGTGGGAATCACGTGGGAGTCACGTGGGAATCACGTGGGAATCACCTGTCAATCACGTGGGCATCACGTGGGCATCACGTAGCCCTCACGTGAGAATCACGAGTCAATCACGTGGGTATCACGTGGGAATCACGTGGGAATCATGTGTCAATCACGTGGGAATCACGTGGGAATCACGTGGGAATCACGTGTGAATCACGTGTCAATCAAGTGGGAATCACATGGGAATCACGTGGGTATCACGTGGGCATCACGTGGCAATCATGTGGGAATCACGTGTCAATCACCTGTCAATCACGTGGGAATCACTTGGGAATCACTTGGGAGTCACGTGGGTATCACGTGGGAATCACGTGTCAATAATGTGGGAATTAGGTGGGAAACACGTGGGAATCACGTGTCATTCACGTGGGAATCACGACGGAATCACTTGGGAATCACGTGGGAATCACCTGTCAATCACCTGGGCATCACGGAGCCATCAGGTGGGAATCACGAGTCAATCACCTGGGTATCACGTGGGAATCACGTGGGAATCATGTATCAATCACGTGGGCATAACGTAGTTGTCACGTGGAAAACACGTGGGAATCACGTGGGAATCACGTGGGAATCACGTGTCAATCACGTGGGAATCACGTGGGAATCACCTGTCAATCACGTGGGCATCACGGAGACATCACGTGGGAATCATGTGTAAATCACGTGGGAATCACGTGGGCATCACGTGGGCATCACGTGGCAATCATGTGGGAATCACGTGTCAATCACTTGGAAATCACGTGGGAATCACTTGGGAATCACGTGGGAATCACGTGTCATTCACGTGGGAATCACGTGGGAATCACTTGGGAATCACGTGGGAATCACGTGTCATTCACGTGGGAATCACATGGGAATCACGTGGGAATCACCTGTCAATCACGTTGGAATCACGTGGGAATCACCTGTCAATCACGTGGAAATCACTTGGGAATCACGTGGGAGTCACGTGGGTATCACCTGGGAATCACGTGTCAATAACGTGGGAATCAGGAGGGAATCACGTGGGAATCACGTGGGAATCACGTGGGAATCACGTGTCAATCACGTGGGAATCACGTGGGAGTCACGTGTGAATCACGTGGGAATCACGTGTCAATCACGTGGGAATCACGTGGGAGTCACGTGGGAATCACGTGGGAATCACCTGTCAATCACGTGGGCATCACGTGGGCATCACGTAGCCCTCACGTGAGAATCACGTGTCAATCACGTGGGTATCACGTGGGAATCACGTGGGAATCATGTGTCAATCACGTGGGAATCACGTGGGAATCACGTGTGAATCACGTGTCAATCAAGTGGGAATCACATGGGAATCACGTGGGTATCACGTGGGCATCACGTGGCAATCATGTGGGAATCACGTGTCAATCACTTGGGAATCACGTGGGAATCACGTGGGAATCACGTGGAAATCACGTGTCATTCACGTGGGAATTACGTGGGAGTCACATTTGAATCACGTGGGAATCACCTGCCAATCATGTGGGAATCATGTGGGAATCACGTTGGAATCACCTGTCAATCACGTGGGAATCACTTGGGAATCACTTGGGAGTCACGTGGGTATCATGTGGGAATCACGTGTCAATAACGTCGGAATCAGGTGGGAAACACGTGGGAATCACGTGGCAATCACGTGGGAATCATGTATCAATCACGTGGGCATAACGTAGTCGTCACGTGGAAAACACGTGGGAATCACGTGGGATTCACTTGGGAATCACGTGTCAATCACGTGGGAATCACGTGGGAATCACCTTTCAATCACGTGGGCATCACGGAGCCATCAGGTGGGAATCACGTGTCAATCACGTGGGTATCAAGTGGGAATCACGTGGGAATCATGTATCAATCACGTGGGCATAACGTAGTCGTCACATGGAAAACACGTGGGAATCACGTGGGAATCACGTGGGAATCACGTGTCAATCACGTGGGAATCACGTGGGAATCACCTGTCAATCACGTGGGCATCACGGAGACATCACGTGGGAATCATGTGTAAATCACGTGGGAATCACGTGGGAATCACGTGGGCATCACGTGGGCATCACGTGGCAATCATGTGGGAATCACGTGTCAATCACTTGGGAATCACGTGGGAATCACTTGGGAATCACGTGGGAATCACGTGTCATTCACGTGCGAATCACGTGGGAATCAATTTGGAATCACGTGGGAATCACGTTTCCTTCACATGGGAATCACGTGGGAATCACATGGGAATCACGTGGGAATCACCTGTCAATCACGTGGGAATCACGTGGGAATCACCTGTCAATCACGTGGAAATCACTTGGGAATCACGTGGGAGTCTGTGGGTATCACCTGGGAATCACGTGTCAATAACGTGGGAATCAGGAGGGAATCACGTGGGAATCATGTGGGAATCACGTGGGAATCACGTGTCAATCATGTGGGAATCACGTGGGAGTCACGTTGGAATCACGTGGGAATCACCTGTCAATCACGTGGGCATCAAGTGGGCATCACGTAGCCCTCACGTGAGAATCACGAGTCAATCACGTGGGTATCACGTGGGAATCACGTGGGAATCACGTGTGAATCACGTGTCAATCAAGTGGGAATCACATGGGAATCACGTGGGTATCACGTGGGCATCACGTGGCAATCATGTGGGTATCACGTGTCAATCACTTGGGAATCACGAGGTAATCACGTGGGAATCACGTGGTAATCACGTGGAAATCACGTGGGAAACACGTGGTAATCACGTGTCAATCATGCGGGTATCACGTGGGAATCACGTGGGAATCACTTGGGAATCACGTGGGAATCACGTGCGAATCACTTGTCATTCACGGCGGAGCCCAGGGGAGTCATGTGGGAATCACGTGACAATTACGTGGGAATAACTTGTCAATCACGTGGGAATCACGTGGGAAGAACTTGGTAATCACATGTCAATCAGCTGGGAATCACGTGGGAATCACGTGTCAATCACGTGGGAATCACGTGGGAGTCACGTGTGTATCACGTGGGAATCACGTGTCAATCTCGTGGGAATCACGTGGGAATCACGTGGGCATCACGTGGGCATCACGTTGGAATCATGTGGGAATCACGTGTCAATCACTTGGGAATCACGTGGGAATCACGTGGGAATCATGTGGGAATCACATGGGAATCACGTGACAATCACGTGGGAATCACGTGGGAATCAAGTGGGAATCACGTGGGAATCACATATCAATCACATGGGAATCATGTGGAATCACGTGTCAATCATGAGGAAATCACGTGGGAATAACGTGTCATTCACGTGGGAATCACGTGGGAATCACATGACAATCACGTGTTAATCACGTGGGAATCGCGTGACATTCACATGGAAATCACGTGGTAATCACGTGTGAATCACGTGGGCATCACGTGGGCATCATGTGGGAATCATTTGGGAATCACGTGAGAATCACGTGTCAATCACGTGGGAATCACGTGGGAGTCACGTGTCAATCACGTGGGAATCACGTGGGAGTCACGTGTGAATCAGGTGGGAATCACGTGGGAATCACGTGTCAATCACGTGGGAATCACGTGGGAGTCACGTGGGAATCACGTGGGAATCACCTGTCAATCACGTGGGCATCACGTAGTCATCAGGTGGGAAACACGTGGGAATCACGTGGGAATCACGTGTCAATCACGTGGAAATCACGTGTCAGTCACGTGAGAATCACATGGGAATCACGTGGGAATCACGTGTCAATCACGTGGGAATCACTTGTCAATCACGTGAGAATCACGTGGGAAGAACGTGGTAATCAAATGTCAATCACGTGGGAATCACGTGGGAATCACGTAGGAATCACTTTGGAGTCACGTGGGAATCACGTGGGAATCACGTGTCAATCACGTGGGAATCACTTGTCAATCACGTGGGAATCACGTGGGAAGAACGTGGTAATCCAATGTCAATCACGTGGGAATCACGTGGGAATCACGTGTCAATAACGTGGGTATCACGTCGGAATCACATGGGAATCACGTGTCAGTCACGTGAGAATCACATGGGAATCACGTGGGAATCACGTGTCAATAACATGGGAATCAGGTGGAAATCATGTATCTATCACGTGGGAATCACGTGGGAATCACGTGGGAATCACGAGTCAATCAAGTGAGTATCACATGGGAATCACGTGTCAGTCACGTGAGAATCACATGGGAATCACGTGGGAATCACGTGTCAATAACGTGGGAATCAGGTGGAAATCATGTATCTATCACGTGGGAATCACGTGGGAATCACGTGGGAATCACGTGTCAATCACGTGGGAATCACGTGGGAGTCACGTGTGTATTACGTGAGAATCAAGTGTCAATCTCGTGGGAATCACGTGGGAATCACATGGGCATCACGTGGGCATCACGTGGGAATCATGTGGGAATCACGTGTCAATCACTTGGGAAAAACGTGGGAATCACGTGGGAATCATGTGGGAATCACAAGGGAATCACGTGACAATCACGTGGGAATCACGTGGGAATCACGTGGGAATCACGTGTCAGTCACGTGAGAATCACATGGGAATCACGTGGGAATCACTTGTCAATCACGTGGAATCCCGTGGGAGTCATGTGGGAGTCACGTGGGAATTACGTGTGAAACATGTGTCAATCAAGTGGGAATCACTTGGGAATCACGTGGGCATCACGTGGGCATCACGTGGCAATCATGTGGGAATCACGTGTCAATCACTTGGGAATCACGTGGGAATCACTTGGGAATCACGTGGGAATCACGTGTCATTCACGTGGGAATCACGTCGGAGTCACTTGGGAATCACGTGGGAATCACGTGTCATTCACGTGGGAATCACGTGGGAATCACATGGGAATCAGGTGGGAATCACCTGTCAATCACGTGGGAATCACGTGGGAATCACCTGTCAATCACGTGGAAATCACTTGGGAATCACGTGGGAGTCACGTGGGTATCACCTGGGAATCACGTGTCAATAACGTGGGAATCAGGAGGGAATCACGTGGGAATCACGTGGGAATCACGTGGGAATCACGTGTCAATCACGTGGGAATCACGTGGGAGTCACGTGTGAATCACGTGGGAATCACGTGGGAATCACGTGTCAATCACGTGGGAATCACGTGGGAGTCACATGGGAATCACGTGGGAATCACCTGTCAATCACGTGGGCATCACGTGGGCATCACGTAGCCCTCACGTGAGAATCACGAGTCAATCACGTGGGTATCACGTGGGAATCACGTGGGAATCATGTGTCAATCACGTGGGAATCACGTGGGAATCACGTGTGAATCACGTGTCAATCAAGTGGGAATCACATGGGAATCACGTGGGTATCACGTGGGCATCACGTGGCAATCATGTGGGAATCACGTGTCAATCACTTGGGAATCACGTGGGAATCACGTGGCAATCATGTGGGAATCACGTGGGAATCACGTTGGAATCACCTGTCAATCACATGGGAATCACTTGGGAATCACTTGGGAGTCACGTGGGTATCATGTGGGAATCATGTGTCAATAACGTGGGAATCAGGTGGGAAACACGTGGGAATCACGTGGCAATCACGTGGGAATCACGTGGGAATCACCTTTCAATCACGTGGGCATCACGGAGCCATCAGGTGGGAATCACGTGTCAATCACGTGGGTATCACGTGGGAATCACGTGGGAATCATGTATCAATCACGTGGGCATAACGTAGTCGTCACGTGGAAAACACGTGGGAATCACGTGGGAATCACGTGGGAATCACGTGTCAATCACGTGGGAATCACGTGGGAATCACCTGTCAATCACGTGGGCATCACGGAGACATCACGTTGGAATCATGTGTAAATCACGTGGGAATCACGTGGGAATCACGTGGGCATCACGTGGGCATCACGTGGCAATCATGTGGGAATCACGTGTCAATCACTTGGGAATCACGTGGGAATCACTTGGGAATCACGTGTCAATCACTTGGGAATCACTTGGGAATCACGTGGGAATCATGTGTGAATCAGGTGTCAATCACGTGGGAATCACGTGGGAATCACTTGGGAATCTCGTTTGAATCACGTGTGAATCACGTGGAAATCACGTGGGAATCACGTATCAATCACGTGGGAATCATGTGGAATCATGTGTCAATCATGCGAAATCACGTGGGAATAACGTGTCATTCACGTGGGAATCACGTGGGAATCATGTGGGAATCACATGACAATCACGTGTTAATCATGTGGGAATCGCATGTCATTCATGTGGAAATCACGTGGTAATCACGTGTGAATCACGTGGGCATCACGTGGGCATCATGTGGGAATCATTTGGGAATCACGTGAGAATCACGTGTCAATCACGTGGGAATCACGTGGTAATCACGTGGGAATCACGTGACATTCACATGTCAATCACGTGTCAATCAAGTGTCAATCACTTGGAAGTCACGTGGGAATCACATGGGAATCATGTGTCAATCACGTGGGAATCACGGGGGAATCAAGTGTCAATCGCGTGGGAATCATGTGGGAATCACATTGGTATCACGTGGGAATCACGTGGGAATCACCTGGGAATCACGTGTCAATCACGTGGGAATCACGTGGGAAACACGTGGGAATCACGTGGGAATCACGTGGGAATGACATGTCAATCACGTGGGAATCACGTGGGAATCACGTCAAAATCACTTGGGAATCACGTGTCAATCACTTGGGAATCACTTGGGAATCACGTGGGAATCATGTGTGAATCAGGTGTCAATCACGTGGGAATCACGTGGGAATCACTTGGGAATCTCGTTTGAATCACGTGTGAATCACATGGTAATCACGTGGGGAATCATGTGGGAATCACGTATCAATCACGTGGGAATCATGTAGAAATCACGTGGAAATCACGTGTCAATCACGGGTCAGTCACGTGGGAATCACGTGGGAATCACGTGGGAATCACGTATCAATCATGTGGGAATCACGTGGGAATCATGCGTAAATCATGTGGTAATCGTGGGAATCACGTGGTAATTCCATGGGAATCATGTGGGGGAATCACGTGGGAATCACGTGACAATCATGTGGGAATCACGTGGGAATCACGTGGGAATCACGTGGAAATCACGTGGGAATCACGTATCAATCACGTGGGAATCATGTAGAAATCACGTGGAAATCACGTGTCAATCACGGGTCAGTCACGTGGGAATCACGTGGGAATCACGTGGGAATCACGTATCAATCATGTGGGAATCACGTGGGAATCATGCGTAAATCATGTGGTAATCGTGGGAATCACGTGGTAATTCCATGGGAATCATGTGGGGGAATCACGTGGGAATCACGTGTCAATCAGGTGGGAATCATGTGGGAATCACGTGTCAATCACGAGGGAATCAATTGGGAATCACGTGGGAATCACTTGGGAATCACCTGTCAATCACGTGGGAATCATGTGGGAATCACGTGTCAATCAAGAGGGAATCATGTGGGAATCACGTGGGAATCACGTGGGAATCACGTGGAAATCACGTGTCATTCACGTGGGAATCACGTGGGAATCACATTTGAATCACGTGGGAATCATCAGTCAATCATGTGGGAATCACGTTGGAATCACCTGTCAATCACGTGGGAATCACTTGGGAATCACTTGGGAGTCACGTGGGTATCACGTGGGAATCACGTGTCAATAATGTGGGAATCAGGTGGGAAACACGTGGGAATCACGTGGCAATCACGTGGGAATCATGTATCAATCACGTGGGCATAACGTAGTCGTCACGTGGAAAACACGTGGGAATCACGTGGGATTCACGTGGGAATCACGTGTCAATCACGTGGGAATCACGTGGGAATCACCTGTCAATCACGTGGGCATCACGGAGCCATCAGGTGGGAATCACGTGTGAATCACCTGGGTATCACGTGGGAATCACGTGGGAATCATGTATCAATCACGTGGGCATAAGGTAGTCGTCACGTGTCAATCACGTGGGAATCACGTGGGAATCACCTGTCAATCACGTGGGCATCACGGAGACATCACGTGGGAATCATGTGTAAATCACATGGGAATCACGTGGGAATCACGTGTGAAACATGTGTCAATCAAGTGGGAATCACTTGGGAATCACGTGGGCATCACGTGGGCATCACGTGTCAATCATGTGGGAATCACGTGTCAATCACTTGGGAATCACGTGGGAATCACTTGGGAATCACGTGGGAATCACGTGTCATTCACGTGGGAATCACGTCGGAATCACTTGGGAATCACGTGGGAATCACGTGTCATTCACGTGGGAATCACGTGGGAATCACATGGGAATCAGGTGGGAATCACCTGTCAATCACGTGGGAATCACGTGGGAATCACCTGTCAATCACGTGGAAATCACTTCGGAATCACGTGGGAGTCACGTGGGTATCACCTGGGAATCACGTGTCAATAACGTGGGAATCAGGAGGGAATCACGTGGGAATCACGTGGGAATCACGTGGGAATCACGTGTCAATCACGTGGGAATCACGTGGGAGTCACGTGTGAATCACGTGGGAATCACGTGGGAATCACGTGTCAATCACGTGGGAATCACGTGGGAGTCACGTGGGAATCACGTGGGAATCACCTGTCAATCACGTGGGCATCACGTGGGCATCACGTAGCCCTCACGTGAGAATCACGAGTCAATCACGTGGGTATCACGTGGGAATCACGTGGGAATCATGTGTCAATCACGTGGGAATCACGTGGGAATCACGTGGGAATCACGTGTGAATCACGTGTCAATCAAGTGGGAATCACATGGGAATCACGTGGGTATCACGTGGGCATCACGTGGCAATCATGTGGGAATCACGTGTCAATCACCTGTCAATCACGTGGGAATCACTTGGGAATCACTTGGGAGTCACGTGGGTATCACGTGGGAATCACGTGTCAATAATGTGGGAATTAGGTGGGAAACACGTGGGAATCACGTGTCATTCACGTGGGAATCACGACGGAATCACTTGGGAATCACGTGGGAATCACCTGTCAATCACCTGGGCATCACGGAGCCATCAGGTGGGAATCACGAGTCAATCACCTGGGTATCACGTGGGAATCACGTGGGAATCATGTATCAATCACGTGGGCATAACGTAGTTGTCACGTGGAAAACACGTGGGAATCACGTGGGAATCACGTGGGAATCACGTGTCAATCACGTGGGAATCACGTGGGAATCACCTGTCAATCACGTGGGCATCACGGAGACATCACGTGGGAATCATGTGTAAATCACGTGGGAATCACGTGGGCATCACGTGGGCATCACGTGGCAATCATGTGGGAATCACGTGTCAATCACTTGGAAATCACGTGGGAATCACTTGGGAATCACGTGGGAATCACGTGTCATTCACGTGGGAATCACGTGGGAATCACTTGGGAATCACGTGGGAATCACGTGTCATTCACGTGGGAATCACATGGGAATCACGTGGGAATCACCTGTCAATCACGTTGGAATCACGTGGGAATCACCTGTCAATCACGTGGAAATCACTTGGGAATCACGTGGGAGTCACGTGGGTATCACCTGGGAATCACGTGTCAATAACGTGGGAATCAGGAGGGAATCACGTGGGAATCACGTGGGAATCACGTGGGAATCACGTGTCAATCACGTGGGAATCACGTGGGAGTCACGTGTGAATCACGTGGGAATCACGTGTCAATCACGTGGGAATCACGTGGGAGTCACGTGGGAATCACGTGGGAATCACCTGTCAATCACGTGGGCATCACGTGGGCATCACGTAGCCCTCACGTGAGAATCACGTGTCAATCACGTGGGTATCACGTGGGAATCACGTGGGAATCATGTGTCAATCACGTGGGAATCACGTGGGAATCACGTGTGAATCACGTGTCAATCAAGTGGGAATCACATGGGAATCACGTGGGTATCACGTGGGCATCACGTGGCAATCATGTGGGAATCACGTGTCAATCACTTGGGAATCACGTGGGAATCACGTGGGAATCACGTGGAAATCACGTGTCATTCACGTGGGAATTACGTGGGAGTCACATTTGAATCACGTGGGAATCACCTGCCAATCATGTGGGAATCATGTGGGAATCACGTTGGAATCACCTGTCAATCACGTGGGAATCACTTGGGAATCACTTGGGAGTCACGTGGGTATCATGTGGGAATCACGTGTCAATAACGTCGGAATCAGGTGGGAAACACGTGGGAATCACGTGGCAATCACGTGGGAATCATGTATCAATCACGTGGGCATAACGTAGTCGTCACGTGGAAAACACGTGGGAATCACGTGGGATTCACTTGGGAATCACGTGTCAATCACGTGGGAATCACGTGGGAATCACCTTTCAATCACGTGGGCATCACGGAGCCATCAGGTGGGAATCACGTGTCAATCACGTGGGTATCAAGTGGGAATCACGTGGGAATCATGTATCAATCACGTGGGCATAACGTAGTCGTCACATGGAAAACACGTGGGAATCACGTGGGAATCACGTGGGAATCACGTGTCAATCACGTGGGAATCACGTGGGAATCACCTGTCAATCACGTGGGCATCACGGAGACATCACGTGGGAATCATGTGTAAATCACGTGGGAATCACGTGGGAATCACGTGGGCATCACGTGGGCATCACGTGGCAATCATGTGGGAATCACGTGTCAATCACTTGGGAATCACGTGGGAATCACTTGGGAATCACGTGGGAATCACGTGTCATTCACGTGCGAATCACGTGGGAATCAATTTGGAATCACGTGGGAATCACGTTTCCTTCACATGGGAATCACGTGGGAATCACATGGGAATCACGTGGGAATCACCTGTCAATCACGTGGGAATCACGTGGGAATCACCTGTCAATCACGTGGAAATCACTTGGGAATCACGTGGGAGTCTGTGGGTATCACCTGGGAATCACGTGTCAATAACGTGGGAATCAGGAGGGAATCACGTGGGAATCATGTGGGAATCACGTGGGAATCACGTGTCAATCATGTGGGAATCACGTGGGAGTCACGTTGGAATCACGTGGGAATCACCTGTCAATCACGTGGGCATCAAGTGGGCATCACGTAGCCCTCACGTGAGAATCACGAGTCAATCACGTGGGTATCACGTGGGAATCACGTGGGAATCACGTGTGAATCACGTGTCAATCAAGTGGGAATCACATGGGAATCACGTGGGTATCACGTGGGCATCACGTGGCAATCATGTGGGTATCACGTGTCAATCACTTGGGAATCACGAGGTAATCACGTGGGAATCACGTGGTAATCACGTGGAAATCACGTGGGAAACACGTGGTAATCACGTGTCAATCATGCGGGTATCACGTGGGAATCACGTGGGAATCACTTGGGAATCACGTGGGAATCACGTGCGAATCACTTGTCATTCACGGCGGAGCCCAGGGGAGTCATGTGGGAATCACGTGACAATTACGTGGGAATAACTTGTCAATCACGTGGGAATCACGTGGGAAGAACTTGGTAATCACATGTCAATCAGCTGGGAATCACGTGGGAATCACGTGTCAATCACGTGGGAATCACGTGGGAGTCACGTGTGTATCACGTGGGAATCACGTGTCAATCTCGTGGGAATCACGTGGGAATCACGTGGGCATCACGTGGGCATCACGTTGGAATCATGTGGGAATCACGTGTCAATCACTTGGGAATCACGTGGGAATCACGTGGGAATCATGTGGGAATCACATGGGAATCACGTGACAATCACGTGGGAATCACGTGGGAATCAAGTGGGAATCACGTGGGAATCACATATCAATCACATGGGAATCATGTGGAATCACGTGTCAATCATGAGGAAATCACGTGGGAATAACGTGTCATTCACGTGGGAATCACGTGGGAATCACATGACAATCACGTGTTAATCACGTGGGAATCGCGTGACATTCACATGGAAATCACGTGGTAATCACGTGTGAATCACGTGGGCATCACGTGGGCATCATGTGGGAATCATTTGGGAATCACGTGAGAATCACGTGTCAATCACGTGGGAATCACGTGGGAGTCACGTGTCAATCACGTGGGAATCACGTGGGAGTCACGTGTGAATCAGGTGGGAATCACGTGGGAATCACGTGTCAATCACGTGGGAATCACGTGGGAGTCACGTGGGAATCACGTGGGAATCACCTGTCAATCACGTGGGCATCACGTAGTCATCAGGTGGGAAACACGTGGGAATCACGTGGGAATCACGTGTCAATCACGTGGAAATCACGTGTCAGTCACGTGAGAATCACATGGGAATCACGTGGGAATCACGTGTCAATCACGTGGGAATCACTTGTCAATCACGTGAGAATCACGTGGGAAGAACGTGGTAATCAAATGTCAATCACGTGGGAATCACGTGGGAATCACGTAGGAATCACTTTGGAGTCACGTGGGAATCACGTGGGAATCACGTGTCAATCACGTGGGAATCACTTGTCAATCACGTGGGAATCACGTGGGAAGAACGTGGTAATCCAATGTCAATCACGTGGGAATCACGTGGGAATCACGTGTCAATAACGTGGGTATCACGTCGGAATCACATGGGAATCACGTGTCAGTCACGTGAGAATCACATGGGAATCACGTGGGAATCACGTGTCAATAACATGGGAATCAGGTGGAAATCATGTATCTATCACGTGGGAATCACGTGGGAATCACGTGGGAATCACGAGTCAATCAAGTGAGTATCACATGGGAATCACGTGTCAGTCACGTGAGAATCACATGGGAATCACGTGGGAATCACGTGTCAATAACGTGGGAATCAGGTGGAAATCATGTATCTATCACGTGGGAATCACGTGGGAATCACGTGGGAATCACGTGTCAATCACGTGGGAATCACGTGGGAGTCACGTGTGTATTACGTGAGAATCAAGTGTCAATCTCGTGGGAATCACGTGGGAATCACATGGGCATCACGTGGGCATCACGTGGGAATCATGTGGGAATCACGTGTCAATCACTTGGGAAAAACGTGGGAATCACGTGGGAATCATGTGGGAATCACAAGGGAATCACGTGACAATCACGTGGGAATCACGTGGGAATCACGTGGGAATCACGTGTCAGTCACGTGAGAATCACATGGGAATCACGTGGGAATCACTTGTCAATCACGTGGAATCCCGTGGGAGTCATGTGGGAATCACGTGGGAATTACGTGTGAAACATGTGTCAATCAAGTGGGAATCACTTGGGAATCACGTGGGCATCACGTGGGCATCACGTGGCAATCATGTGGGAATCACGTGTCAATCACTTGGGAATCACGTGGGAATCACTTGGGAATCACGTGGGAATCACGTGTCATTCACGTGGGAATCACGTCGGAGTCACTTGGGAATCACGTGGGAATCACGTGTCATTCACGTGGGAATCACGTGGGAATCACATGGGAATCAGGTGGGAATCACCTGTCAATCACGTGGGAATCACGTGGGAATCACCTGTCAATCACGTGGAAATCACTTGGGAATCACGTGGGAGTCACGTGGGTATCACCTGGGAATCACGTGTCAATAACGTGGGAATCAGGAGGGAATCACGTGGGAATCACGTGGGAATCACGTGGGAATCACGTGTCAATCACGTGGGAATCACGTGGGAGTCACGTGTGAATCACGTGGGAATCACGTGGGAATCACGTGTCAATCACGTGGGAATCACGTGGGAGTCACATGGGAATCACGTGGGAATCACCTGTCAATCACGTGGGCATCACGTGGGCATCACGTAGCCCTCACGTGAGAATCACGAGTCAATCACGTGGGTATCACGTGGGAATCACGTGGGAATCATGTGTCAATCACGTGGGAATCACGTGGGAATCACGTGTGAATCACGTGTCAATCAAGTGGGAATCACATGGGAATCACGTGGGTATCACGTGGGCATCACGTGGCAATCATGTGGGAATCACGTGTCAATCACTTGGGAATCACGTGGGAATCACGTGGCAATCATGTGGGAATCACGTGGGAATCACGTTGGAATCACCTGTCAATCACATGGGAATCACTTGGGAATCACTTGGGAGTCACGTGGGTATCATGTGGGAATCATGTGTCAATAACGTGGGAATCAGGTGGGAAACACGTGGGAATCACGTGGCAATCACGTGGGAATCACGTGGGAATCACCTTTCAATCACGTGGGCATCACGGAGCCATCAGGTGGGAATCACGTGTCAATCACGTGGGTATCACGTGGGAATCACGTGGGAATCATGTATCAATCACGTGGGCATAACGTAGTCGTCACGTGGAAAACACGTGGGAATCACGTGGGAATCACGTGGGAATCACGTGTCAATCACGTGGGAATCACGTGGGAATCACCTGTCAATCACGTGGGCATCACGGAGACATCACGTTGGAATCATGTGTAAATCACGTGGGAATCACGTGGGAATCACGTGGGCATCACGTGGGCATCACGTGGCAATCATGTGGGAATCACGTGTCAATCACTTGGGAATCACGTGGGAATCACTTGGGAATCACGTGGGAATCACGTGTCATTCACGTGCGAATCACGTGGGAATCAATTGGGAATCACGTGGGAATCACGTGTCATTCACGTGGGAATCACGTGGAAATCACATGGGAATCACGTGGGAATCACCTGTCAATCATGTGGGAATCACGTGGGAATCACCTGTCAATCACGTGGAAATCACTTGGGAATCACGTGGGAGTCTGTGATTTCAATCACGTGGGAATCACGTGGGAATCACCTGTCAATCACGTGGGCATCACGGAGACATCACGTTGGAATCATGTGTAAATCACGTGGGAATCACGTGGGAATCACGTGGGCATCACGTGGGCATCACGTGGCAATCATGTGGGAATCACGTGTCAATCACTTGGGAATCACGTGGGAATCACTTGGGAATCACGTGGGAATCACGTGTCATTCACGTGCGAATCACGTGGGAATCAATTGGGAATCACGTGGGAATCACGTGTCATTCACGTGGGAATCACGTGGAAATCACATGGGAATCACGTGGGAATCACCTGTCAATCACGTGGAAATCACTTGGGAATCACGTGGGAGTCTGTGATTCCCAGGTATCACCTGGGAATCACGTGTCAATAACGTGGGAATCAGGAGGGAATCACGTGGGAATCATGTGGGAATCACGTGGGAATCACGTGTCAATCATGTGGGAATCACGTGGGAGTCACGTTGGAATCACGTGGGAATCACCTGTCAATCACGTGGGCATCAAGTGGGCATCACGTAGCCCTCACGTGAGAATCACGAGTCAATCACGTGGGTATCACGTGGGAAACACGTGGGAATCACGTGTGAATCACGTGTCAATCAAGTGGGAATCACATGGGAATCACGTGGGTATCACGTGGGCATCACATGGCAATCATGTGGAAATCACGTGTCAATCACTTGGGAATCACGAGGTAATCACGTGGGAATCACGTGGTAATCACGTGGAAATCACGTGGGAAACACGTGGTAATCACGTGTCAATCATGCGGGTATCACGTGGGAATCACATGGGAATCACTTGGGAATCACGTGGGAATCACGTGCGAATCACTTGTCAATCACGGCGGAGCCCGGGGGAGTCATGTGGGAATCACGTGGGAATCACGTGACAATTACGTGGGAATCACTTGTCAATCACGTGGGAATCACGTGGGAAGAACTTGGTAATCACATGTCAATCAGCTGTGAATCACGTGGGTAGCACGTGTCAATTACGAGGGTATCACGTGGGAATCACGTGGGAATCACGTGTCAATCACGTGTGAAACATGTGGGAATCACGTGTCCATCACTTGGGTATCACGTGGGAATCACGTGGGAATCACCTGTCAGTCACGTGAGAATCACGTGGGAATCACGTGGGAATCACGTGTCAATCACGTGGGAATCACGTGGGAGTCACGTGTGTATCACGTGGGAATCACGTGTCAATCTCGTGGGAATCACGTGGGAATCACGTGGGCATCACGTGGGCATCACGTTGGAATCATGTGGGAATCACGTGTCAATCACTTGGGAATCACGTGGGAATCACGTGGGAATCATGTGGGAATCACATGGGAATCACGTGACAATCACGTGGGAATCACGTGGGAATCAAGTGGGAATCACGTGGGAATCACATATCAATCACGTGGGAATCATGTGGAATCACGTGTCAATCATGAGGAAATCACGTGGGAATAACGTGTCATTCACGTGGGAATCACGTGGGAATCACGTGGGAATCACATGAAAATCACGTGTTAATCACGTGGGAATCGCGTGACATTCACGTGGAAATCACGTGGTAATCACGTGTGAATCACGTGGGCATCACGTGGGCATCATGTGGGAATCATTTGGGAATCACGTGAGAATCACGTGTCAATCACGTGGGAATCACGTGGTAATCACGTGGGAATCACGTGAGATTCACGCGTCAATCACGTGTCAATCACGTGTCAATCACTTGGAAGTCACCTGGGAATCATGTGGGAATCACGTGTCAATCACGTCGGAATCACGTGGGAATCACGTGTCAATTACGTGGGTATCACGTGGGAATCACATGGGAATCATATGACAATCACGTGGAAATCACTTGTGAATCACGTGGGAATCACCTGTCAATAACGTGGGAATCATGTGGGAATCACGTGTCAATCATGAGGGAATCATGTGGGAATCACGTGGGAATCACTTGGGAATCACGTGGGAATCACGTGTCATTCACGTGGGAATCACGTGGGAATCACATGGGAATCACGTGGGAATCACCTGTCAATCACGTGGGAATCTCGTGGGAATCACGTGGGAATCACCTGTCAATCACGTGGGCATCACGTAGCCATCACGTGAGAAACACGTGGGAATCAGGTGGGAATCACGTGTCAATCACGTGGGAATCACGTGGGAGTCACGTGGGAATCACGTGGGAATCACTTGTCAATCACGTGGGCATCACGTAGTCATCAGGTGGGAAACACGTGGGAATCACGTGGGAATCACGTGTCAATCACGTGGAAATCACGTGTCAGTCACGTGAGAATCACATGGGAATCACGTGGGAATCACGTGTCAATCACGTGGGAATCACTTGTCAATCACGTGAGAATCACGTGGGAAGAACGTGGTCATCAAATGTCAATCACGTGGGAATCACGTGGGAATCACGTAGGAATCACTTTGGAGTCACGTGGGAATCACGTGGGAATCACGTGTCAATCACGTGGGAATCACTTGTCAATCACGTGGGAATCACGTGGGAAGAACGTGGTAATCCAATGTCAATCACGTGGGAATCACGTGGGAATCACGTGTCAATAACGTGGGTATCACGTGGGAATCACATGGGAATCACGTGTCAGTCACGTGGGAGTCACGTGTGTATCACGTGGGAATCACGTGTCAATCTCGTGGGAATCACGTGGGAATCACGTGGGCATCACGTGGGCATCACGTTGGAATCATGTGGGAATCACGTGTCAATCACTTGGGAATCACGTGGGAATCACGTGGGAATCATGTGGGAATCACATGGGAATCACGTGACAATCACGTGGGAATCACGTGGGAATCAAGTGGGAATCACGTGGGAATCACATATCAATCACGTGGGAATCATGTGGAATCACGTGTCAATCATGAGGAAATCACGTGGGAATAACGTGTCATTCACGTGGGAATCACGTGGGAATCACGTGGGAATCACATGAAAATCACGTGTTAATCACGTGGGAATCGCGTGACATTCACGTGGAAATCAAGTGGTAATAACGTGTGAATCACGTGGGCATCACGTGGGCATCATGTGGGAATCATTTGGGAATCACGTGAGAATCACGTGTCAATCACGTGGGAATCACGTGGTAATCACGTGGGAATCACGTGAGATTCACGCGTCAATCACGTGTCAATCACGTGTCAATCACTTGGAAGTCACCTGGGAATCATGTGGGAATCACGTGTCAATCACGTCGGAATCACGTGGGAATCACGTGTCAATTACGTGGGTATCACGTGGGAATCACATGGGAATCATATGACAATCACGTGGAAATCACTTGTGAATCACGTGGGAATCACCTGTCAATAACGTGGGAATCATGTGGGAATCACGTGTCAATCACGAGGGAATCATGTGGGAATCACGTGGGAATCACTTGGGAATCACGTGGGAATCACGTGTCATTCACGTGGGAATCACGTGGGAATCACCTGTCAATCACGTGGGAATCTCGTGGGAATCACGTGGGAATCACCTGTCAATCACGTGGGCATCACGTAGCCATCACGTGAGAAACACGTGGGAATCAGGTGGGAATCACGTGTCAATCACGTGGGAATCACGTGGGAGTCAGGTGGGAATCACGTGGGAATCACCTGTCAATCACGTGGGCATCACGTAGTCATCAGGTGGGAAACACGTGGGAATCACGTGGGAATCACGTGTCAATCACGTGGAAATCACGTGCCAGTCACGTGAGAATCACATGGGAATCACGTGGGAATCACGTGTCAATCACGTGGGAATCACTTGTCAATCACGTGAGAATCACGTGGGAAGAACGTGGTCATCAAATGTCAATCACGTGGGAATCACGTGGGAATCACGTAGGAATCACTTTGGAGTCACGTGGGAATCACGTGGGAATCACGTGTCAATCACGTGGGAATCACTTGTCAATCACGTGGGAATCACGTGGGAAGAACGTGGTAATCCAATGTCAATCACGTGGGAATCACGTGGGAATCACGTGTCAATAACGTGGGTATCACGTGGGAATCACATGGGAATCACGTGGGCATCACGTGGGAATCATGTGGGAATCACGTGTCAATCACTTGGGAAAAACGTGGGAATCACGTGGGAATCATGTGGGAATCACAAGGGAATCACGTGACAATCACGTGGGAATCACGTGGGAATCACGTGGGAATCACGTGTCAGTCACGTGAGAATCACATGGGAATCACGTGGGAATCACTTGTCAATCACGTGGAATCCCGTGGGAGTCATGTGGGAATCACGTGGGAATCACATGTCAATCACGTGGGAATCACGTGGGCATCACGTGTCAATACGTGGGAATCTCGTTGTAATCAGGTGGAAATCATGTGTCAATCACGTGAGAATGACATGGGAATCACGTGTCAATTACGTGGGAATACCGTGGGAATATCGTGGGAATCACGTGTCAATCACATGGGAATCACGTGGGAATCACGTGGGAATCACTTGGGAATCACGTGGGAATCACGTGTCATTCACGTGGGAATCACGTGGGAATCACATGGGAATCACGTGAGAATCACCTGTCAATCATGTGGGAATCACGTGGGAATCACCTGTCAATCTTGTGGGAAACACTTGGGAATCACGTGGGAGTCACGTGGGTATCACGTGGGAATCACGTGTCAATAACATGGGAATCAGGTGGGAATCACGTGGGAATCAAGTGGGAATCACGTGGGAATCATGTATCAATCACGTGGGCATCACGTAGTCATCACGTGGGAAACACGTGGGAATCACGTGGGAATCACGTGTCAATCACGTGGGAATCCCGTGGGAGTCACGTGGGAATCACGTGGGAATCACCTGTCAATCACGTGGGCATCACGGAGCCATCACGTGTCAATCCCGTGTCAATCACGTGGGTATCATGTGGGAATCACGTGGGAATCATATGACAATCACGTGGAAATCACTTGGGAATCACGTGGGCATCAAGTTGGCATCTCGTGGCAATCATGTGGGAATCACGTGTCAATCACTTGGGAATCACGTGGGAATCACGTGGGAAACACGTGGTAATCACGTGTCAATCACGTGGGTAACACGTGGGAATCACGTGGGAATCACTTGATAATCACGTGGGAATCATGTGGGAATCACCTGTCAATCACGTGGGAATCTCGTGGGAATCACGTGGGAATCTCTTGTCAATCACGGCGGAGCCCGTGGGAGTCATGTGGGAATCACGTGGGAATCACGTGTCAATCACGTGGGAATCACGTGGGAATCAATTGTCAATCACGTGAGAATCACGTGGTAATCACATGTCAATCACGTCGGAATCACGTGGGAATCACGTGTCAATTACGTGGGTATCACGTGGGAATCACGAGGGAATCATATGACAATCACGTGGAAATCACTTGGGAATCACGTGGGAATCACCTGTCAATCACGTGGGAATCATGTGGGAATCACATATCTATCACGAGGGAATCACGTGGGAATCACGTGGGAATCACTTGGGAATCACGTGGGAATCACGTGTCATTCACGTGGGAATCACGTGGGAATCACATGGGAATCACGTGGGAATCACCTGTCAATCACGTGGGAATCTCGTGGGAATCACGTGGGAATCACCTTTCAATCACGTGTCAATCACGTGGGAATCACGTGGAAATCATGTGTCAATCACGGGTCAATCACGTGGGAATCACGTGGGAATCACATGGGAATCACGTGTCAATCATGTGGGCATCACGTGGGAATCACGTGGTAATCACGTGGAATCACATGAGAATCACGTGGGAATCACGTGAGAATCACGTGAGAATCACGTGTCAATCACGTGGGAATCACGTGGGAATCACCTGGGAATCACGTGGGAATCACGTGGGAATCACGTGGGAATCACATGTCAATCAGGTGGGAATCATGTGGGAATCACGTGGGAATCACGTGTCATTCACGAGGGAATCACATGGGATTCACGTGTCAGTCACGTGGGAATCACATGTCAATCACGTGGGAATGAAGTGGTAAGCACTTGGAAATCAAGTGTCAATCACGTGGGAATCACCTGGGAATCTCAAGTCAATCACGGGGGATTCACGTGTGAATCACCTGTCAATCACGTGGGAATCACGTGGGAATCACGTGTCAATCACGTGGGAATCACGTGGAATTCACGTGGGAATCATGTGGGAATCACATATCAGTCACCTGGGAGTCACGTGGGAATCACGTGGGAATCACGTGGCAATCAAGTGGGAATCACATGTAAATCACGTGGGAATCAAGTGGGAATCACATTGGTATCACGTAGGAATCACGTGGGAATCACCTGGGAATCACGTGTCAATCACGTGGGAATCACGTCGGAATCACGTGGGAAACACGTGGGAATCACGTGTTAATCACGTGGGAATCGCGTGTCAATCATGTGGGAATCACGTCGGAATCACATGGGAATCACGTAGGAATCACGTGTCAATCACGTGAGAATCACTTGAAAATCCCGTGGGAATCACGTGTCAATCACGTGGGAATCACGTGGAAATCACGTGTCAATCACGTGGGAATCACGTGGAATTCACGTGGGAATCATGTGGGAATCACATGTCAGTCACCTGGGAGTCACGTGGGAATCACGTGGGAATCACGTGGCAATCAAGTGGGAATCACATGTAAATCACGTGGGAATCATATGGGAATCACATTGGTATCACGTAGGAATCACGTGGGAATCACCTGGGAATCACGTGTCAATCACGTGGGAATCACGTCGGAATCACGTGGGAAACACGTGGGAATCACGTGTTAATCACGTGGGAATCGCGTGTCAATCATGTGGGAATCACGTCGGAATCACATGGGAATCACGTAGGAATCACGTGTCAATCACGTGAGAATCACTTGAAAATCCCGTGGGAATCACGTGTCAATCACGTGGGAATCACGTGGAAATCATGTGTCAATCACGTGTCAATCACGTGGGAATCACGTGGGAATCACATGGGAATCACGTGTCAATCATGTGGGAATCACGTGGGAATCATGCGTAAATCATGTGGAAATCATGTGGGAATCACGTGGGAATCCCATGGGAATCATGTGGGGGAATCACGTGGGAATCACGTGTCGATCACGTGGGAATCATGTGGGAATCACGTGTCAATCACGAGGGAATCAAGTGGGAATCACATGGGAATCACTTGGGAATCACGTGGGAATCACCTGTCAATCACGTGGGTATCATGTGGGAATCACTTGTCAATCAAGAGGGAATCACGTGGGAATCACGTGGGAATCACTTGGGAATCACGTGGGAATCACGTGTCATTCACGTGGGAATCACGTGGGAATCACGTGGGAATCACCTGTCAATCTTGTGGGAAACACTTGGGAATCACGTGGGAGTCACGTGGGTATCACGTGGGAATCACGTGTCAATCTTGTGGGAAACACTTGGGAATCACGTGGGAGTCACGTGGGTATCACGTGGGAATCACGTGTCAATCTTGTGGGAAACACTTGGGAATCACGTGGGAGTCACGTGGGTATCACGTGGGAATCACGTGTCAATAACATGGGAATCAGGTGGGAATCACGTGGGAATCACGTGGGAATCATGTATCAATCACGTGGGCATCACGTAGTCATCACGTGGGAAACACGTGGGAATCACGTGGGAATCACGTGGGAATCACGTGTCAATCACGTGGGAATCCCGTGGGAGTCACGTCGGAATCACGTGGGAATCACCTGTCAATCACGTGGGCATCACGGAGCCATCACGTGTCAATTCCGTGTCAATCACGTGGGTATCATGTGGGAATCACGTGGGAATCACTTGGGAATCACGTGGGAATCACGTGGGAAACACGTGGTAATCACGTGTCAATCACGTGGGTAACACGTGGGAATCACGTGGGAATCAAGTTGGCATAACGTGGCAATCATGTGGGAATCACGTGTCAATCACTTGGGCATCACGTGGGAATCACGTGGGAAACACGTGGTAATCACGTGTCAATCACGTGGGTAACACTTGGGAATCACGTGGGCATCAAGTTGGTATCACGTGGCAATCATGTGGGAATCACGTGTCAATCACTTGGGAATCACGTGGGAATCACGTGGGAAACACGTGGTAATCACGTGTCAATCACGTGGGTAACACGTGGGAATCACGTGGGAATCACTTGATAATCACGTGGGAATCATGTGGGAATCACCTGTCAATCACGTGGGAATCTCGTGGGAATCACGTGGGAATCTCTTGTCAATCACGGCGGAGCCCGGGGGTGTCATGTGGGAATCACGTGGGAATCACGTGTCAATCACGTGGGAATCACGTGGGAATCAATTGTCAATCACGTGAGAATCACGTGGTAATCACATGTCAATCACGTCGGAATCACGTGGGAATCACGTGTCAATTACGTGGGTATCACGTGGGAATCTTGAGGGAATCATATGACAATCACGTGGAAATCAATTGGGAATCACGTGGGAATCACCTGTCAATCACGTGGGAATCATGTGGGAATCACATATCAATCACGAGGGAATCACGTGGGAATCACGTGGGAATCACTTGGGAATCACGTGGGAATCACGTGTCATTCACGTGGGAATCACGTGGGAATCACATGGGAATCACGTGGGAATCACCTGTCAATCACGTGGGAATCTCGTGGGAATCACGTGGGAATCACCTGTCAATCACGTGGGAATCACTTGGGAATCACGTGGGAGTCACGTGGGTATCACCTGGGAATCAGGTGTCAATAACGTTGGAATCAGGAGGGAATCACGTGGGAATCACGTGGGAATCACGTGCGAATCACGTGGGAATCATGCATCAATCACGTGGGCATCACGTAGTCATCACGAGGGAAACACGTGGAAATCACGTGGGAATCACGTGGGAATCATGTGTCAATCACGTGGGAATCACGTGGGAGTCACGTGGGAATCACGTGGGAATCACCTGTCAATCACGTGGGCATCACGTAGCCATCACGTGGGAAACACGTGGGAATCAGGTGGGAATCACGTGTCAATCACGTGGGAATCACGTGGGAGTCACGTGGGAATCACGTGGGAATCACCTGTCAATCACGTGGGAATCACGTGTCAATCACGTGGGAATCACGTGTCAGTCACGTGAGAATCACATGGGAATCACGTGGGAATCACGTGTCAATCACGTGGGAATCACTTGTTAATCACGTGAGAATCACGTGGGAAGAACGTGGTAATCAAATATCAATCACGTGGGAATCACGTTGGAATCACGTTGGAAACACGTGGGAATCACGTGTTAATCACGTGGGAGTCGCGTGTCAATCACGTGGGAATCACGTCGGAATCACATGGGAATCACGTAGGAATCACGTGTCAGTCACGTGAGAATCACTTGAGAATCCCGTGGGAATCACGTGTCAATCACGTGGGAATCACTTGTCAATCACGTGGGAATCATGTGTGAATCACGTGGGTATCACGTGGGAATCACGTGGGAATCACGTGTCAATCACGTGTGAAACACGTGGGAATCACGTGTCAATCACGTGGGTATCACATGGTAATCACGTAGGAATCACGTGTCAGTCACGTGAGATTCACGTGGGAATCACGTGGGAATCAAGTGTCAATCACGTGGGAATCACGTGGAAATCATGTGTCAATCACGTGTCAATCACGTGGGAATCACGTGGGAATCACATGGGAATCACGTGTCATTCATGTGGGAATCACGTGGGAATCATGCGTAAATCATGTGGGAATCATGTGGGAATCACGTGGGAGTCCCATGGGAATCATGTGGGGGAATCACGTGGGAATCACGTGTCGATCACGTGGGAATCATGTGGGAATCACGTGTCAATCACGAGGGAATCAAGCGGGAATCACATTGGAATCACTTGGAGAATCACGTGGGAATCACCTGTCAATCACGTGGTAATCATGTGGGAATCACGTGTCAATCAAGAGGGAATCACGTGGGAATCACGTGGGAATCACTTGGGAATCACGTGGGAATCACGTGTCATTCACATGGGAATCACGTGGGAATCACATGTGAATCACTTGTGAATCACCTGTCAATCATGTGGGAATCACGTGGGAATCACGTGGGAATCACCTGTCAATCTTGTGGGAAACACTTGGGAATCACGTGGGAGTCACGTGGGTATCACGTGGGAATCACGTGTCAATAACGTGGAAATCAGGTGGGAATCAGGTGGGAATCACGTGGGAATCACGTGGGAATCATGTATCAATCACGTGGGCATCACGTAGTCATCACGTGGGAAACACGTGGGAATCACGTGGGAATCACGTGTCAATCAGGTGGGAATCACTTGGGAGTCACGTGGGAATCACGTGGGAATCACCTGTCAATCACGTGGGAATCTCGTGGGAATCACGTGGGAATCACCTGTCAATCATGTAGGAATCCCTTGGGAATCACTTGGGAGTCACGTGGGAATCACGTGGGAATCACCTGTCAATCACTTGGGCATCATGTAGCCATCACGTGAGAATCACGTGGGTATCACGTGGGAATCACGTGGGAATCACGTGTCAATCACGTTGGAATCACGTGGAAATCACGTGGTAAACACGTGGTAATCACGTGTCAATCACGTGGGTATCACGTGGGAATCACGTGGGATTCACTTGGGAATCACGTGTCAGTCATGTGAGAATCACGTGGGAATCACGTGGGAATCACTTGTCAGTCACGGCGGAGCCCGGGGGAGTCATGTGGGAATCACGTGGGAATCACGTGTCAATCACGTGTGTATCACGTGGGAATCACGTGGGAATCACGTGTTAGTCACGTGAGAATCACGTGGGAATCACGTGGGAAATACGTGAAAATCACGTGGGAATCACGTGGAAATCATGTATCTATCACGTGGGAATCACGTGGGAATCACGTGGGAATCACGTGGGAATCACGTGGGAATCACGTTGGAGTCACGTTGTCATCACGTGGGCATCACGTGGGAATCATGTGGGAATCACGTGTCAATCACTTGGGAATCACTTGTCAATCACGTGGGAATCAAGTGAGAAGAACATTGTAATCACATGTCAATCACGTGGGAATCACGTGTCAATTACGTGGGTATCACGTGGGAATCACGTGGGAATCACGTTTCAATCACGTGTGAAACACGTGGGAATCACGTGTCAATCACGTGGGTATCACGTGGGAATCACGTGTTAGTCACGTGAGAATCACCTGGGAATCACGTGGGAATCACGTGTCAATCACGTGGGAATCACTTGGAAATCATGTATCTATCACGTGGGAATCACGTGGGAATCACGTGGGAATCACGTGTCAATCTCGTGGGAATCACGTGGGAATCACGTGGGCATCACGTTGGCATCACATGGGAATCATGTGGGTATCATGTGGGAATCACATGGGAATCACGTGACAATCACGTGGGAATCACGTGTGAATCACGTGGAAATCACGTGGGAATCACGTATCAATCACGTGGGAATCATGTGGAATCATGTGTCAATCATGCGAAATCACGTGGGAATAACGTGTCATTCACGTGGGAATCACGTGGGAATCATGTGGGAATCACATGACAATCACGTGTTAATCATGTGGGAATCGCATGTCATTCATGTGGAAATCACGTGGTAATCACGTGTGAATCACGTGGGCATCACGAGGGCATCATGTGGGAATCATTTGGGAATCACGTGAGAATCACGTGTCAATCACGTGGGAATCACGTGGTAATCACGTGGGAATCACGTGACATTCACATGTCAATCACGTGTCAATCAAGTGTCAATCACTTGGAAGTCACGTGGGAATCACGTGGGAATCATCTGTCAATCACGTGGGAATCACGTGGGAATCAAGTGTCAATCGCGTGGGAATCATGTGGGAATCACATTGGTATCACGTGGGAATCACGTGGGAATCACCTGGGAATCACGTGTCAATCACGTGGGAATCACGTGGGAAACACGTGGGAATCACGTGGTAATCACGTGGGAATGCCATGTCAATCACGTGGGAATCACGTGGGAATCACGTCAAAATCACGTGGGAATCAGGTGTCAATCAATTGGGAGTCACTTGGGAATCACATGGGAATCATGTGTGAATCAGGTATCAATCAGGTGGAAATCACGTGGGAATCACTTGGGAATCACGTTTGAATCACGTGTGAATCACATGGTAATCACATGGTAATCATGTGTCATTCACGTGGAAATCACGTGGGAATCACCCGTCAATGTCGTGGGAATCACGTGGGAATCACGTAGGAATCACGTGTCAATCACATGGGAATCACGTGGGAATCACGTGGGAATCATGTGGGAATCTCGTGTCAATCACGGGGGAATCACATGGGAATCACGTGGGATTCACGAGTAAATCACTTGGGAAAAACGTGGGAATCAAGTGGGAATCACGTGTCAATCACGTGGGAATCACGTGTCAATCACATGGGAATCACATGGAAATCACGTGAGAATCACGTGGGAATCACGTGTAAATCACGTGGGTATCACGTGGGAATCACGTATCCATCACGTGGGAATCATGTGGAATCACGTGTCAATCATGAGGAAATCACATATCAATCACGTGTCAATCACGTGGGTATCCCGTGGGAGTCATGTGGGAATCACGTGGGAATCATGTGTCAATCACGTGGGAATCACGTGGGCATCACATGTCAATAGGTGGGAATCTGTTTGGAATCAGGTGGGAATCATGTGTCAATCACGTGAGAATGACATGGGAATCACGTGTCAATCACGTGGGAATCCCGTGGGAATCACGTGGGAAGAACGTGGTAATCACATGTCAATCACGTGGGAATCAGGTGGGAATCACATGTCAATTACGTGGGTATCACGTGAGAATCACGTGTCAATCACGTGTGAAACACGTGGGAATCACGTGTCAATCACGTGGGTATCACGTGGGAATCACGTGGGAATCACGTGTCAGTCACGTGGGAATCATGTGGAAATCATGTATCTATCACGTGGGAATCACGTGGGAATCACGTGGTAATCACGTGTCAATCACGTGGGAATCACGTGGGAGTCACGTGTGTATCACCTGGGAATCACGTGTCAGTCTCGTGGGAATCACGTGGGAATCACGTGGTGATCACGTGGGATTCACGTGGGAATCATGTGGGAATCACGTGTCAATCACTTGGGAATCACGCGGGAATCACGTGGGAATCATGTGGGAATCACATCGGAATCACGTGACAATCACATGGGAATCACGTGGGAATCACGTGGGAATCACGTGGAAATCACGTGGGAATCACGTATCAATCACGTGGGAATCATGTGGAAATCACGTGGAAATCACGTGCCAATCACGTGTCAATCACGTGGGAATCACGTGGGAATCACGTGGGAATCACGTATCAATCATGTGGGAATCACATGGGAATCATGCATAAATCATGTGGTAATCGTGGGAATCACGTGGTAATCCCATGGGAATCATGTGTGGGAATCACGTGGGAATCACGTGTCAATCAGGTGGGAATCATGTGGGAATCACGTGTCAATCACGAGGGAATCAATTGGGAATCACGTGGGAATCACTTGGGAATCACCTGTCAATCACGTGGGAATCATGTGGGAATCACGTGTCAATAAAGAGGGAATCATGTGCGAATCACGTGGGAATCACGTGGGAATCACGTGGAAATAACGTGTCATTCACTTGGGAATCACGTGGGAATCACATTTGAATCACGTGGGAATCATCTGTCAATCATGTGGGAATCACGTGGGAATGACGTTGGAATCACCTGTCAATCATGTGGGAATCACTTGGGAATCACTTGGGAGTCACGTGGGTATCACGTGGGAATCACGTGTCAATAACGTGGGAATCAGGTGGAAAACACGTGAGAATCACGTGGCAATCACGTGGGAATCATGTATCAATCACGTGGGCATAACGTAGTCGTCACGTGGAAAACACGTGGGAATCACGTGGGATTCACGTGGGAATCACGTGTCAATCACGTGGGAATCACGTGGGAATCACCTGTCAATCACGTGTGCATCACGGAGACATCACGTGGGAATCATGTGTAAATCACGTGGGAATCACGTGGGAATCACGTGGGCATCACGTGGGCATCACGTGGCAATCATGTGGGAATCACGTGTCAATCACTTGAGAATCACGTGGGAATCACTTGGGAATCACGTGGGAATCACGTGTCATTCACGTGGGAATCACGTGGAAATCACTTGGGAATCACGTGGGAATCACGTGTCATTCACGTGGGAATCACGTGGGAATCACATGGGAATCACGTGGGAATCACCTGTCAATCACGTGGGAATCACGTGGGAATCACCTGTCAATCACGTGGAAATCACTTGGGAATCACGTGGGAATCACGTGGGAATCACCTGTCAATCACGTGGGAATCACGTGGGAAACACCTTTCAATCACGTGTCAATCACTTGGAAGTCACGTGGGAATCACGTGGGAATCACATGTCAATTACGTGGGAATCACGTGGGAATCAAGTGTCAATCGCGTGGGAATCATGTGAGAATCACATTGCTATCACGTGGGAATCACGGGGGAATCACCTGGGAATCATGTGTCAATCACGTGGGAATCACGTGGGAATCACGTGGGAATCACGTGTTAATCACGTGGGAATCACGTGTGAATCACGTGGGTATCACATGGGAATCACGTGGGAATCACGTTGGAATCACGTGGGAATCACTTGTCAATCACGTGGGTATCACGTGGGAATCACGTGGAATCACGTGCCAATCACGTGTGAAACACGTGGGAATCACGTGTCAATCACGTGGATATCACGTGGCAATAACGTAGGAATCACGTGTCAGTCACATGAGAATCACGTGGGAATCACGTGGGAATCATGTGTCAATCACGTGGGAATCACGTGGAAATCATGTATCAATCACGTGGGAATCATGTAGAAATCACGTGGAAATCTTGTGTCAATCACGTGGGAATCACGTGGGAATCACGTGGGAATCACGTGTCAATCATGTGGGAATCACGTGGGAATCATGCGTAAATCATGTGGGAATCACGTGGGAATCACGTGGGAAACCCATGGGAATCATGTGAGGGAATGACGTGGGAATCACGTGTCGATCACGTGGGATTCATGTGGGAATCACGTGTCAATCACGAGGGAATCAAGTGGCAATCACGTGGGAATCACTTGGGAATGACGTGGGAATCACCTGTCAATCACGTGGGAATCATGTGGGAATCACGTGTCAATCAAGAGGGAATCACGTGGGAATCACGTGGGAATCACTTGGGAATCACGTGGAAATCACGTGTCATTCACGTGGGAATCACGTGGGAATCACATGGGAATCACGTGGGAAACACCTGTCAATCACGTGGGAATCACGTGGGACTCACGTGGGAATCACCTGGCAATCACGTGGGAATCACTTGGGAATCACGTGGGAGTCACGTGGGTATCACCTGGGAATCACGTTTCAATAACGTGGGAATCAGGAGGGAATCACGTGGGAATCACGTGGGAATCACGTGGGAATCACGTGGGATTCATGTATCAATCACGTGGGCATCACGTAGTCATCACGTGGGAAACACGTGGGAATCACGTGGGAATCACGTGGGAATCACGTGTCAATCACGTCGGAATCACGTGGGAGTCACGTGGGAATCACGTGGGAATCAACTGTCAATCACGTGGGCATCATGTAGCCATCACGTGAGAATCACGTGTCAATCACGTGGGTATCACGTGGGAATCACGTGGTAATCACGTGTCAATCACGTGGGAATCACGTGGAAATCACGTGGTAAACACGTGGTAATCACGTGTCAATCACGTGGGTATCACGTGGGAATCACGTGGGAATCACTTGGGAATCACGTGTCAGTCATGTGAGAATCACGTGGGAATCACGTGGGAATCACTTGTCAGTTTCGGCGGAGCCCGGGGGAGTCATGTGGGAATCACGTGGGAATCACGTGTCAATCACGTGGATATCACGTGGGAATCACGTGGGAATCACGTGTCAGTCACGTGAGAATCACGTGGGAATCACGTGGGAAATACGTGTAAATCACGTGGGAATCACATGGAAATCATGTATCTATCACATGGGAATCACATGGGAATCACGTGGGAATCACGTGGGAATCACGTGGGAGTCACGTGTGTATCACGTGGGAATCACGTGTCAATCTCGTGGGAATCACGTGGGAATCACGTTGTCATCACGTGGGCATCACGTGGGAATCATGTGGGAATCACGTGTCAATCACTTGGGAATCACTTGTCAATCACGTGGGAATCAAGTGAGAAGAAGTTTGTAATCACATGTCAATCACGTGGGAATCACGTGGGAATCACGTGTCCATTACGTGGGTATCACATGGGAATCACGTGGGAATCACGTTTCAATCACGTGTGAAACACGTGGGAATCACGTGTCAATCACGTGGGTATCACGTGGGAATCACGTGGGAATCACGTGTCAGTCACGTGAGAATCACGTGGGAATCACGTGGGAATCACGTGTCAATCACGTGGGAATCACTTGGAAATCATGTATCTATCACGTGGGAATCACGTGGGAATCACGTGGGAATCACGTGTCAATCTCGTGGGAATCACGTGGGAGTCACGTGGGCATCACGTGGGCATCACATGGGAATCATGTGGATATCATGTGGGAATCACTTGGGAATCACGTATCAATCACGTGGGAATCATGTGGAATCATGTGTCAATCATGCGAAATCACGTGGGAATAACGTGTCATTCACGTGGGAATCACGTGGGAATCATGTGGGAATCACATGACAATCACGTGTTAATCATGTGGGAATCGCATGTCATTCATGTGGAAATCACGTGGTAATCACGTGTGAATCACGTGGGCATCACGTGGGCATCATGTGGGAATCATTTGGGAAGCACGTGAGAATCACGTGTCAATCACGTGGGAATCACGTGGTAATCACGTGGGAATCACGTGACATTCACATGTCAATCACGTGTCAATCAAGTGTCAATCACTTGGAAGTCACGTGGGAATCACATGGCAATCATGTGTCAATCACGTGGGAATCACGGGGGAATCAAGTGTCAATCGCGTGGGAATCATGTGGGAATCACATTGGTATCACGTGGGAATCACGTGGGAATCACCTGGGAATCACGTGTCAATCACGTGGGAATCACGTGGGAAACACGTGGGAATCACGTGGTAATCACGTGGGAATGACATGTCAATCACGTGGGAATCACGTGGGAATCACGTCAAAATCACTTGGGAATCACGTGTCAATCACTTGGGAATCACTTGGGAATCACGTGGGAATCATGTGTGAATCAGGTGTCAATCACGTGGGAATCACGTGGGAATCACTTGGGAATCTCGTTTGAATCACGTGTGAATCACATGGTAATCACGTGGGGAATCATGTGGGAATCACGTGGGTATCACCTGGGAATCACGTGTCAATAACGTGGGAATCAGGAGGGAATCACGTGGGAATCACGTGGGAATCACGTGGGAATCACGTGGGATTCATGTATCAATCACGTGGGCATCACGTAGTCATCACGTGGGAAACACGTGGGAATCACGTGGGAATCACGTGGGAATCACGTGTCAATCACGTGGGAATCACGTGGGAGTCACGTGGGAATCACGTGGGAATCAACTGTCAATCACGTGGGCATCATGTAGCCATCACGTGAGAATCACGTGTGAATCACGTGGGTATCACGTGGGAATCACGTGGTAATCACGTGTCAATCACGTGGGAATCACGTGGAAATCACGTGGTAAACACGTGGTAATCACGTGTCAATCACGTGGGTATCACGTGGGAATCACGTGGGAATCACTTGGGAATCACGTGTCAGTCATGTGAGAATCACGTGGGAATCACGTGGGAATCACTTGTCAGTTTCGGCGGAGCCCGGGGGAGTCATGTGGGAATCACGTGGGAATCACGTGTCAATCACGTGGATATCACGTGGGAATCACGTGGGAATCACGTGTCAGTCACGTGAGAATCACGTGGGAATCACGTGGGAAATACGTGTAAATCACGTGGGAATCACATGGAAATCATGTATCTATCACATGGGAATCACATGGGAATCACGTGGGAATCACGTGGGAATCACGTGGGAGTCACGTGTGTATCACGTGGGAATCACGTGTCAATCTCGTGGGAATCACGTGGGAATCACGTTGTCATCACGTGGTCATCACGTGGGAATCATGTGGGAATCACGTGTCAATCACTTGGGAATCACTTGTCAATCACGTGGGAATCAAGTGAGAAGAAGTTTGTAATCACATGTCAATCACGTGGGAATCACGTGGGAATCACGTGTCAATTACGTGGGTATCACATGGGAATCACGTGGGAATCACGTTTCAATCACGTGTGAAACACGTGGGAATCACGTGTCAATCACGTGGGTATCACGTGGGAATCACGTGGGAATCACGTGTCAGTCACGTGAGAATCACGTGGGAATCACGTGGGAATCACGTGTGAATCACGTGGGAATCACTTGGAAATCATGTATCTATCACGTGGGAATCACGTGGGAATCACGTGGGAATCACGTGTCAATCTCGTGGGAATCACGTGGGAGTCACGTGGGCATCACGTGGGCATCACATGGGAATCATGTGGATATCATGTGGGAATCACATGGGAATCACGTATCAATCACGTGGGAATCATGTGGAATCATGTGTCAATCATGCGAAATCACGTGGGAATAACGTGTCATTCACGTGGGAATCACGTGGGAATCATGTGGGAATCACATGACAATCACGTGTTAATCATGTGGGAATCGCATGTCATTCATATGGAAATCACGTGGTAATCACGTGTGAATCACGTGGGCATCACGTGGGCATCATGTGGGAATCATTTGGGAATCACGTGAGAATCACGTGTCAATCACGTGGGAATCACGTGGTAATCACGTGGGAATCACGTGACATTCACATGTCAATCACGTGTCAATCAAGTGTCAATCACTTGGAAGTCACGTGGGAATCACATGGGAATCATGTGTCAATCACGTGGGAATCACGGGGGAATCAAGTGTCAATCGCGTGGGAATCATGTGGGAATCACATTGGTATCACGTGGGAATCACGTGGGAATCACCTGGGAATCACGTGTCAATCACGTGGGAATCACGTGGGAAACACGTGGGAATCACGTGGTAATCACGTGGGAATGACATGTCAATCACGTGGTAATCACGTGGGAATCACGTCAAAATCACTTGGGAATCACGTGTCAATCAATTGGGAATCACTTGGGAATCACGTGGGAATCATGTGTGAATCAGGTGTCAATCACGTGGGAATCACGTGGGAATCACTTGGGAATCTCGTTTGAATCACGTGTGAATCACGTGGAAATCACGTGGGAATCACGTATCAATCACGTGGGAATCATGTGGAATCATGTGTCAATCATGCGAAATCACGTGGGAATAACGTGTCATTCACGTGGGAATCACGTGGGAATCAGGTGTCATTCACGTGGGAATCACGTCGGAGTCACTTGGGAATCACGTGGGAATCACGTGTCATTCACGTGGGAATCACGTGGGAATCACATGGGAATCAGGTGGGAATCACCTGTCAATCACGTGGGAATCACGTGGGAATCACCTGTCAATCACGTGGAAATCACTTGGGAATCACGTGGGAGTCACGTGGGTATGACCTGGGAATCACGTGTCAATAACGTGGGAATCAGGAGGGAATCACGTGGGAATCACGTGGGAATCACGTGGGAATCACGTGTCAATCACGTGGGAATCACGTGGGAGTCACGTGTGAATCACGTGGGAATCACGTGGGAATCACGTGTCAATCACGTGGGAATCACGTGGGAGTCACGTGGGAATCACGTGGGAATCACCTGTCAATCACGTGGGCATCACGTGGGCATCACGTAGCCCTCACGTGAGAATCACGAGTCAATCACGTGGGTATCACGTGGGAATCACGTGGGAATCATGTGTCAATCACGTGGGAATCACGTGGGAATCACGTGTGAATCACGTGTCAATCAAGTGGGAATCACATGGGAATCACGTGGGTATCACGTGGGCATCACGTGGCAATCATGTGGGAATCACGTGTCAATCACTTGGGAATCACGTGGGAATCACGTGGCAATCATGTGGGAATCACGTGGGAATCACGTTGGAATCACCTGTCAATCACGTGGGAATCACTTGGGAATCACTTGGGAGTCACGTGGGTATCATGTGGGAATCAAGTGTCAATAACGTGGGAATCAGGTGGGAAACACGTGGGAATCACGTGGCAATCACGTGGGAATCACGTGGGAATCACCTTTCAATCACGTGGGCATCACGGAGCCATCAGGTGGGAATCACGTGTCAATCACGTGGGTATCACGTGGGAATCACGTGGGAATCATGTATCAATCACGTGGGCATAACGTAGTCGTCACGTGGAAAACACGTGGGAATCACGTGGGAATCACGTGGGAATCACGTGTCAATCACGTGGGAATCACGTGGGAATCACCTGTCAATCACGTGGGCATCACGGAGACATCACGTTGGAATCATGTGTAAATCACGTGGGAATCACGTGGGAATCACGTGGGCATCACGTGGGCATCACGTGGCAATCATGTGGGAATCACGTGTCAATCACTTGGGAATCACGTGGGAATCACTTGGGAATCACGTGGGAATCACGTGTCATTCACGTGCGAATCACGTGGGAATCAATTGGGAATCACGTGGGAATCACGTGTCATTCACGTGGGAATCACGTGGAAATCACATGGGAATCACGTGGGAATCACCTGTCAATCATGTGGGAATCACGTGGGAATCACCTGTCAATCACGTGGAAATCACTTGGGAATCACGTGGGAGTCTGTGATTTCAATCACGTGGGAATCACGTGGGAATCACCTGTCAATCACGTGGGCATCACGGAGACATCACGTTGGAATCATGTGTAAATCACGTGGGAATCACGTGGGAATCACGTGGGCATCACGTGGGCATCACGTGGCAATCATGTGGGAATCACGTGTCAATCACTTGGGAATCACGTGGGAATCACTTGGGAATCACGTGGGAATCACGTGTCATTCACGTGCGAATCACGTGGGAATCAATTGGGAATCACGTGGGAATCACGTGTCATTCACGTGGGAATCACGTGGAAATCACATGGGAATCACGTGGGAATCACCTGTCAATCACGTGGAAATCACTTGGGAATCACGTGGGAGTCTGTGATTCCCAGGTATCACCTGGGAATCACGTGTCAATAACGTGGGAATCAGGAGGGAATCACGTGGGAATCATGTGGGAATCACGTGGGAATCACGTGTCAATCATGTGGGAATCACGTGGGAGTCACGTTGGAATCACGTGGGAATCACCTGTCAATCACGTGGGCATCAAGTGGGCATCACGTAGCCCTCACGTGAGAATCACGAGTCAATCACGTGGGTATCACGTGGGAAACACGTGGGAATCACGTGTGAATCACGTGTCAATCAAGTGGGAATCACATGGGAATCACGTGGGTATCACGTGGGCATCACATGGCAATCATGTGGAAATCACGTGTCAATCACTTGGGAATCACGAGGTAATCACGTGGGAATGACGTGTCAATCACGTTGGCATCACGTGGGAATCATTTGGGAATCACGTGTCATTCACTTGGGAATCACGTGGGAATCACATGGGAATCACGTGGGAATCACCTGTCAATCACGTGGGAATCTCGTGGGAATCACGTGGGAATCACCTGTCAATCACGTGGGCATCACGTAGCCATCACGTGAGAAACACGTGGGAATCAGGTGGGAATCACGTGTCAATCACGTGGGAATCACGTGGGAGTCACGTGGGAATCACGTGGGAATCACCTGTCAATCACGTGGGCATCACGTAGTCATCAGGTGGGAAACACGTGGGAATCACGTGGGAATCACGTGTCAATCACGTGGAAATCATGTGTCAGTCACGTGAGAATCACATGGGAATCACGTGGGAATCACGTGTCAATCACGTGGGAATCACTTGTCAATCACGTGAGAATCACGTGGGAAGAACGTGGTCATCAAATGTCAATCACGTGGGAATCACGTGGGAATCACGTAGGAATCACTTTGGAGTCACGTGGGAATCACGTGGGAATCACGTGTCAATCACGTGGGAATCACTTGTCAATCACGTGGGAATCACGTGGGAAGAACGTGGTAATCCAATGTCAATCACGTGGGAATCACGTGGGAATCACGTGTCAATAACGTGGGTATCACGTGGGAATCACATGGGAATCACGTGTCAGTCACGTGAGAATCACGTGGGAATCACGTGGGAATCACGTGTCAATCACGTGGGAATCACGTGGGAATCACGTGTCAATCACGTGGGAATCACGTGGGAGTCACGTGTGTATCACGTGGGAATCACGTGTCAATCTCGTGGGAATCACGTGGGAATCACGTGGGCATCACGTGGGCATCACGTTGGAATCATGTGGGAATCACGTGTCAATCACTTGGGAATCACGTGGGAATCACGTGGGAATCATGTGGGAATCACATGGGAATCACGTGACAATCACGTGGGAATCACGTGGGAATCAAGTGGGAATCACGTGGGAATCACATATCAATCACGTGGGAATCATGTGGAATCACGTGTCAATCATGAGGAAATCACGTGGGAATAACGTGTCATTCACGTGGGAATCACGTGGGAATCACGTGGGAATCACATGAAAATCACGTGTTAATCACGTGGGAATCGCGTGACATTCACGTGGAAATCACGTGGTAATCACGTGTGAATCACGTGGGCATCACGTGGGCATCATGTGGGAATCATTTGGGAATCACGTGAGAATCACGTGTCAATCACGTGGGAATCACGTGGTAATCACGTGGGAATCACGTGAGATTCACGCGTCAATCACGTGTCAATCACGTGTCAATCACTTGGAAGTCACCTGGGAATCATGTGGGAATCACGTGTCAATCACGTCGGAATCACGTGGGAATCACGTGTCAATTACGTGGGTATCACGTGGGAATCACATGGGAATCATATGACAATCACGTGGAAATCACTTGTGAATCACGTGGGAATCACCTGTCAATAACGTGGGAATCATGTGGGAATCACGTGTCAATCACGAGGGAATCATGTGGGAATCACGTGGGAATCACTTGGGAATCACGTGGGAATCACGTGTCATTCACGTGGAAATCACGTGGGAATCACATGGGAATCACGTGGGAATCACCTGTCAATCACGTGGGAATCTCGTGGGAATCACGTGGGAATCACCTGTCAATCACGTGGGCATCACGTAGCCATCACGTGAGAAACACGTGGGAATCAGGTGGGAATCACGTGTCAATCACGTGGGAATCACGTGGGAGTCACGTGGGAATCACGTGGGAATCACCTGTCAATCACGTGGGCATCACGTAGTCATCAGGTGGGAAACACGTGGGAATCACGTGGGAATCACGTGTCAATCACGTGGAAATCACGTGTCAGTCACGTGAGAATCACATGGGAATCACGTGGGAATCACGTGTCAATCACGTGGGAATCACTTGTCAATCACGTGAGAATCACGTGGGAAGAACGTGGTCATCAAATGTCAATCACGTGGGAATCACGTGGGAATCACGTAGGAATCACTTTGGAGTCACGTGGGAATCACGTGGGAATCACGTGTCAATCACGTGGGAATCACTTGTCAATCACGTGGGAATCACGTGGGAAGAACGTGGTAATCCAATGTCAATCACGTGGGAATCACGTGGGAATCACGTGTCAATAACGTGGGTATCACGTGGGAATCACATGGGAATCACGTGGGCATCACGTGGGAATCATGTGGGAATCACGTGTCAATCACTTGGGAAAAACGTGGGAATCACGTGGGAATCATGTGGGAATCACAAGGGAATCACGTGACAATCACGTGGGAATCACGTGGGAATCACGTGGGAATCACGTGTCAGTCACGTGAGAATCACATGGGAATCACGTGGGAATCACTTGTCAATCACGTGGAATCCCGTGGGAGTCATGTGGGAATCACGTGGGAATCACATGTCAATCACGTGGGAATCACGTGGGCATCACGTGTCAATACGTGGGAATCTCGTTGTAATCAGGTGGAAATCATGTGTCAATCACGTGAGAATGACATGGGAATCACGTGTCAATCACGTGGGAATACCGTGGGAATATCGTGGGAATCACGTGTCAATCACATGGGAATCACGTGGGAATCACGTGGGAATCACTTGGGAATCACGTGGGAATCACGTGTCATTCACGTGGGAATCACGTGGGAATCACATGGGAATCACGTGAGAATCACCTGTCAATCATGTGGGAATCACGTGGGAATCACCTGTCAATCTTGTGGGAAACACTTGGGAATCACGTGGGAGTCACGTGGGTATCACGTGGGAATCACGTGTCAATAACATGGGAATCAGGTGGGAATCACGTGGGAATCACGTGGGAATCACGTGGGAATCATGTATCAATCACGTGGGCATCACGTAGTCATCACGTGGGAAACACGTGGGAATCACGTGGGAATCACGTGTCAATCACGTGGGAATCCCGTGGGAGTCACGTCGGAATCACGTGGGAATCACCTGTCAATCACGTGGGCATCACGGAGCCATCACGTGTCAATCCCGTGTCAATCACGTGGGTATCATGTGGGAATCACGTGGGAATCATATGACAATCACGTGGAAATCACTTGGGAATCACGTGGGCATCAAGTTGGCATCTCGTGGCAATCATGTGGGAATCACGTGTCAATCACTTGGGAATCACGTGGGAATCACGTGGGAAACACGTGGTAATCACGTGTCAATCACGTGGGTAACACGTGGGAATCACGTGGGAATCACTTGATAATCACGTGGGAATCATGTGGGAATCACCTGTCAATCACGTGGGAATCTCGTGGGAATCACGTGGGAATCTCTTGTCAATCACGGCGGAGCCCGTGGGAGTCATGTGGGAATCACGTGGGAATCACGTGTCAATCACGTGGGAATCACGTGGGAATCAATTGTCAATCACGTGAGAATCACGTGGTAATCACATGTCAATCACGTCGGAATCACGTGGGAATCACGTGTCAATTACGTGGGTATCACGTGGGAATCACGAGGGAATCATATGACAATCACGTGGAAATCACTTGGGAATCACGTGGGAATCACCTGTCAATCACGTGGGAATCATGTGGGAATCACATATCTATCACGAGGGAATCACGTGGGAATCACGTGGGAATCACTTGGGAATCACGTGGGAATCACGTGTCATTCACGTGGGAATCACGTGGGAATCACATGGGAATCACGTGGGAATCACCTGTCAATCACGTGGGAATCTCGTGGGAATCACGTGGGAATCACCTTTCAATCACGTGGGAATCACTTGGGAATCACGTGGGAGTCATGTGGGTATCACCTGGGAATCAGGTGTCAATAACGTTGGAATCAGGAGGGAATCACGTGGGAATCACGTGGGAATCACGTGCGAATCACGTGGGAATCATGCATCAATCACGTGGGCATCACGTAGTCATCACGTGGGAAACACGTGGAAATCACGTGGGAATCACGTGGGAATCACGTGTCAATCACGTGGGAATCACGTGGGAGTCACGTGGGAATCACGTGGGAATCACCTGTCAATCACGTGGGCATCACGTAGCCATCACGTGGGAAACAAGTGGGAATCAGGTGGGAATCACGTGTCAATCATGTGGGAATCACGTGGGAGTCACGTGGGTATCACCTGGGAATCACGTGTCAATAACGTGGGAATCAGGAGGGAATCACGTGGGAATCACGTGGGAATCACGTGTCAATCACGTGGGAATCACGTGGGAGTCACGTGTGAATCAGGTGGGAATCACGTGGGAATCACGTGTCAATCACGTGGGAATCACGTGGGAGTCACGTGGGAATCACGTGGGAATCACCTGTCAATCACGTGGGCATCACGTGGGCATCACGTAGCCCTCACGTGAGAATCACGAATCAATCACGTGGGTATCATGTGGGAATCACGTGGGAATCATGTGTCAATCACGTGGGAATCACGTTGGAATCACGTGGGAATCACGTGTGAATCACGTGTCAATCAAGTGGGAATCACATGGGAATCACGTGGGTATCACGTGGGCATCACGTGGCAATCATGTGGGAATCACGTGTCAATCACTTGGGAATCACGTGTGAATCACGTGGGAATCACGTGGAAATCACGTGTCATTCACGTGGGAATCACGTGGGAATCACATTTGAATCACGTGGGAATCACCTGCCAATCATGTGGGAATCACGTGGTAATCACGTTGGAATCACCTGTCAATCACGTGGGAATCACTTGGGAATCACTTGGGAGTCACGTGGGTATCATGTGGGAATCACGTGTCAATAACGTGGGAATCAGGTGGGAAACACGTGGGAATCACGTGGCAATCACGTGGGAATCACGTGGGAATCACCTTTCAATCACGTGGGCATCACGGAGCCATCAGGTGGGAATCACGTGTCAATCACGTGGGTATCACGTGGGAATCACGTGGGAATCATGTATCAATCACGTGGGCATAACGTAGTCGTCACGTGGAAAACACGTGGGAATCACGTGGGAATCACGTGGGAATCACGTGTCAATCTCGTGGGAATCACGTGGGAATCACCTGTCAATCACGTGGGCATCACGGAGACATCACGTGGGAATCATGTGTAAATCACGTGGGAATCACGTGGGAATCACGTGGGCATCACGTGGGCATCACGTGGCAATCATGTGGGAATCACGTGTCAATCACTTGGGAATCACGTGGGAATCACTTGGGAATCACGTGGGAATCACGTGTCATTCACGTGCGAATCACGTGGGAATCAATTGGGAATCACGTGGGAATCACGTGTCATTCACGTGGGAATCACGTGGAAATCACATGGGAATCACGTGGGAATCACCTGTCAATCACGTGGGAATCACGTGGGAATCACCTGTCAATCACGTGGAAATCACTTGGGAATCACGTGGGAGTCTGTGGGTATCACCTGGGAATCACGTGTCAATAACGTGGGAATCAGGAGGGAATCACGTGGGAATCATGTGGGAATCACGTGGGAATCACGTGTCAATCATGTGGGAATCACGTGGGAGTCACGTTGGAATCACGTGGGAATCACCTGTCAATCACGTGGGCATCAAGTGGGCATCACGTAGCCCTCACGTGAGAATCACGAGTCAATCACGTGGGTATCACGTGAGAATCACGTGGGAATCACGTGTGAATCACGTGTCAATCAAGTGGGAATCACATGGGAATCACGTGGGTATCACGTGGGCATCACATGGCAATCATGTGGGAATCACGTGTCAATCACTTGGTAATCACGAGGTAATCACGTGGGAATCACGTGGTAATTACGTGGAAATCACGTGGGAAACACGTGGTAATCACGTGTCAATCATGCGGGTATCACTTGGGAATCACGTGGGAATCACTTGGGAATCACGTGGGAATCACGTGCGAATCACTTGTCAATCACGGCGGAGCCCGGGGGAGTCATGTGGGAATCACGTGAAAATTACGTGGGAATCACTTGTCAATCACGTGGGAATCACGTGGGAAGAACTTGGTAATCACATGTCAATCAGTTGGGAATCACGTGGGAAGCACGTGTCAATTACGAGGGTATCACGTGGGAATCACGTGTCAATCACGTGTGAAACACGTGGGAATCACGTGTCAATCACTTGGGTATCACGTGGGAATCACTTGGGAATCACGTGGGAATCACGTGTCATTCACGTGGGAATCACGTGGGAATCACATGGGAATCACGTGGGAATCACCTGTCAATCACGTGGGAATCTCGTGGGAATCACGTGGGAATCACCTGTCAATCACGTGGGCATCACGTAGCCATCACGTGAGAAACACGTGGGAATCAGGTGGGAATCACGTGTCAATCACGTGGGAATCACGTGGGAGTCACGTGGGAATCACGTGGGAATCACCTGTCAATCACGTGGGCATCACGTAGTCATCAGGTGGGAAACACGTGGGAATCACGTGGGAATCACGTGTCAATCACGTGGAAATCACGTGTCAGTCACGTGAGAATCACATGGGAATCACGTGGGAATCACGTGTCAATCTCGTGGGAATCACTTGTCAATCACGTGAGAATCACGTGGGAAGAACGTGGTCATCAAATGTCAATCACGTGGGAATCACGTGGGAATCACGTAGGAATCACTTTGGAGTCACGTGGGAATCACGTGGGAATCACGTGTCAATCACGTGGGAATCACTTGTCAATCACGTGGGAATCACGTGGGAAGAACGTGGTAATCCAATGTCAATCACGTGGGAATCACGTGGGAATCACGTGTCAATAACGTGGGTATCACGTGGGAATCACATGGGAATCACGTGTCAGTCACGTGAGAATCACGTGGGAATCACGTGGGAATCACGTGTCAATCACGTGGGAATCACGTGGGAATCACGTGTCAATCACGTGGGAATCACGTGGGAGTCACGTGTGTATCACATGGGAATCACGTGTCAATCTCGTGGGAATCACGTGGGAATCACGTGGGCATCACGTGGGCATCACGTTGGAATCATGTGGGAATCACGTGTCAATCACTTGGGAATCACGTGGGAATCACGTGGGAATCATGTGGGAATCACATGGGAATCACGTGACAATCACGTGGGAATCACGTGGGAATCAAGTGGGAATCACGTGGGAATCACATATCAATCACGTGGGAATCATGTGGAATCACGTGTCAATCATGAGGAAATCACGTGGGAATAACGTGTCATTCACGTGGGAATCACGTGGGAATCACGTGGGAATCACATGAAAATCACGTGTTAATCACGTGGGAATCGCGTGACATTCACGTGGAAATCAAGTGGTAATCACGTGTGAATCACGTGGGCATCACGTGGGCATCATGTGGGAATCATTTGGGAATCACGTGAGAATCACGTGTCAATCACGTGGGAATCACGTGGTAATCACGTGGGAATCACGTGAGATTCACGCGTCAATCACGTGTCAATCACGTGTCAATCACTTGGAAGTCACCTGGGAATCATGTGGGAATCACGTGTCAATCACGTCGGAATCACGTGGGAATCACGTGTCAATTACGTGGGTATCACGTGGGAATCACATGGGAATCATATGACAATCACGTGGAAATCACTTGTGAATCACGTGGGAATCACCTGTCAATAACGTGGGAATCATGTGGGAATCACGTGTCAATCACGAGGGAATCATGTGGGAATCACGTGGGAATCACTTGGGAATCACGTGGGAATCACGTGTCATTCACGTGGGAATCACGTGGGAATCACATGGGAATCACGTGGGAATCACCTGTCAATCACGTGGGAATCTCGTGGGAATCACGTGGGAATCACCTGTCAATCACGTGGGCATCACGTAGCCATCACGTGAGAAACACGTGGGAATCAGGTGGGAATCACGTGTCAATCACGTGGGAATCACGTGGGAGTCACGTGGGAATCACGTGGGAATCACCTGTCAATCACGTGGGCATCACGTAGTCATCAGGTGGGAAACACGTGGGAATCACGTGGGAATCACGTGTCAATCACGTGGAAATCACGTGTCAGTCACGTGAGAATCACATGGGAATCACGTGGGAATCACGTGTCAATCACGTGGGAATCACTTGTCAATCACGTGAGAATCACGTGGGAAGAACGTGGTCATCAAATGTCAATCACGTGGGAATCACGTGGGAATCACGTAGGAATCACTTTGGAGTCACGTGGGAATCACGTGGGAATCACGTGTCAATCACGTGGGAATCACTTGTCAATCACGTGGGAATCACGTGGGAAGAACGTGGTAATCCAATGTCAATCACGTGGGAATCACGTGGGAATCACGTGTCAATAACGTGGGTATCACGTGGGAATCACATGGGAATCACGTGGGCATCACGTGGGAATCATGTGGGAATCACGTGTCAATCACTTGGGAAAAACGTGGGAATCACGTGGGAATCATGTGGGAATCACAAGGGAATCACGTGACAATCACGTGGGAATCACGTGGGAATCACGTGGGAATCACGTGTCAGTCACGTGAGAATCACATGGGAATCACGTGGGAATCACTTGTCAATCACGTGGAATCCCGTGGGAGTCATGTGGGAATCACGTGGGAATCACATGTCAATCACGTGGGAATCACGTGGGCATCACGTGTCAATACGTGGGAATCTCGTTGTAATCAGGTGGAAATCATGTGTCAATCACGTGAGAATGACATGGGAATCACGTGTCAATCACGTGGGAATACCGTGGGAATATCGTGGGAATCACGTGTCAATCACATGGGAATCACGTGGGAATCACGTGGGAATCACTTGGGAATCACGTGGGAATCACGTGTCATTCACGTGGGAATCACGTGGGAATCACATGGGAATCACGTGAGAATCACCTGTCAATCATGTGGGAATCACGTGGGAATCACCTGTCAATCTTGTGGGAAACACTTGGGAATCACGTGGGAGTCACGTGGGTATCACGTGGGAATCACGTGTCAATAACATGGGAATCAGGTGGGAATCACGTGGGAATCACGTGGGAATCACGTGGGAATCATGTATCAATCACGTGGGCATCACGTAGTCATCACGTGGGAAACACGTGGGAATCACGTGGGAATCACGTGTCAATCACGTGGGAATCCCGTGGGAGTCACGTCGGAATCACGTGGGAATCACCTGTCAATCACGTGGGCATCACGGAGCCATCACGTGTCAATCCCGTGTCAATCACGTGGGTATCATGTGGGAATCACGTGGGAATCATATGACAATCACGTGGAAATCACTTGGGAATCACGTGGGCATCAAGTTGGCATCTCGTGGCAATCATGTGGGAATCACGTGTCAATCACTTGGGAATCACGTGGGAATCACGTGGGAAACACGTGGTAATCACGTGTCAATCACGTGGGTAACACGTGGGAATCACGTGGGAATCACTTGATAATCACGTGGGAATCATGTGGGAATCACCTGTCAATCACGTGGGAATCTCGTGGGAATCACGTGGGAATCTCTTGTCAATCACGGCGGAGCCCGTGGGAGTCATGTGGGAATCACGTGGGAATCACGTGTCAATCACGTGGGAATCACGTGGGAATCAATTGTCAATCACGTGAGAATCACGTGGTAATCACATGTCAATCACGTCGGAATCACGTGGGAATCACGTGTCAATTACGTGGGTATCACGTGGGAATCACGAGGGAATCATATGACAATCACGTGGAAATCACTTGGGAATCACGTGGGAATCACCTGTCAATCACGTGGGAATCATGTGGGAATCACATATCTATCACGAGGGAATCACGTGGGAATCACGTGGGAATCACTTGGGAATCACGTGGGAATCACGTGTCATTCACGTGGGAATCACGTGGGAATCACATGGGAATCACGTGGGAATCACCTGTCAATCACGTGGGAATCTCGTGGGAATCACGTGGGAATCACCTTTCAATCACGTGGGAATCACTTGGGAATCACGTGGGAGTCATGTGGGTATCACCTGGGAATCAGGTGTCAATAACGTTGGAATCAGGAGGGAATCACGTGGGAATCACGTGGGAATCACGTGCGAATCACGTGGGAATCATGCATCAATCACGTGGGCATCACGTAGTCATCACGTGGGAAACACGTGGAAATCACGTGGGAATCACGTGGGAATCACGTGTCAATCACGTGGGAATCACGTGGGAGTCACGTGGGAATCACGTGGGAATCACCTGTCAATCACGTGGGCATCACGTAGCCATCACGTGGGAAACAAGTGGGAATCAGGTGGGAATCACGTGTCAATCACGTGGGAATCACGTGGGAGTCACGTGGGTATCACCTGGGAATCACGTGTCAATAACTTGGGAATCAGGAGGGAATCACGTGGGAATCACGTGGGAATCACGTGGGAATCACGTGTCAATCACGTGGGAATCACGTGGGAGTCACGTGTGAATCAGGTGGGAATCACGTGGGAATCACGTGTCAATCACGTGGGAATCACGTGGGAGTCACGTGGGAATCACGTGGGAATCACCTGTCAATCACGTGGGCATCACGTGGGCATCACGTAGCCCTCACGTGAGAATCACGAGTCAATCACGTGGGTATCATGTGGGAATCACGTGGGAATCATGTGTCAATCACGTGGGAATCACGTTGGAATCACGTGGGAATCACGTGTGAATCACGTGTCAATCAAGTGGGAATCACATGGGAATCACGTGGGTATCACGTGGGCATCACGTGGCAATCATGTGGGAATCACGTGTCAATCACTTGGGAATCACGTGTGAATCACGTGGGAATCACGTGGAAATCACGTGTCATTCACGTGGGAATCACGTGGGAATCACATTTGAATCACGTGGGAATCACCTGCCAATCATGTGGGAATCACGTGGTAATCACGTTGGAATCACCTGTCAATCACGTGGGAATCACTTGGGAATCACTTGGGAGTCACGTGGGTATCATGTGGGAATCACGTGTCAATAACGTGGGAATCAGGTGGGAAACACGTGGGAATCACGTGGCAATCACGTGGGAATCACGTGGGAATCACCTTTCAATCACGTGGGCATCACGGAGCCATCAGGTGGGAATCACGTGTCAATCACGTGGGTATCACGTGGGAATCACGTGGGAATCATGTATCAATCACGTGGGCATAACGTAGTCGTCACGTGGAAAACACGTGGGAATCACGTGGGAATCACGTGTCAATCTCGTGGGAATCACGTGGGAATCACCTGTCAATCACGTGGGCATCACGGAGACATCACGTGGGAATCATGTGTAAATCACGTGGGAATCACGTGGGAATCACGTGGGCATCACGTGGGCATCACGTGGCAATCATGTGGGAATCACGTGTCAATCACTTGGGAATCATGTGGGAATCACTTGGGAATCACGTGGGAATCACGTGTCATTCACGTGCGAATCACGTGGGAATCAATTGGGAATCATGTGGGAATCACGTGTCATTCACGTGGGAATCACGTGGAAATCACATGGGAATCACGTGGGAATCACCTGTCAATCACGTGGGAATCACGTGGGAATCACCTGTCAATCACGTGGAAATCACTTGGGAATCACGTGGGAGTCTGTGGGTATCACCTGGGAATCACGTGTCAATAACGTGGGAATCAGGAGGGAATCACGTGGGAATCATGTGGGAATCACGTGGGAATCACGTGTCAATCATGTGGGAATCACGTGGGAGTCACGTTGGAATCACGTGGGAATCACCTGTCAATCACGTGGGCATCAAGTGGGCATCACGTAGCCCTCACGTGAGAATCACGAGTCAATCACGTGGGTATCACGTGAGAATCACGTGGGAATCACGTGTGAATCACGTGTCAATCAAGTGGGAATCACATGGGAATCACGTGGGTATCACGTGGGCATCACATGGCAATCATGTGGGAATCACGTGTCAATCACTTGGGAATCACGAGGTAATCACGTGGGAATCACGTGGTAATTACGTGGAAATCACGTGGGAAACACGTGGTAATCACGTGTCAATCATGCGGGTATCACTTGGGAATCACGTGGGAATCACTTGGGAATCACGTGGGAATCACGTGGGAATCACGTGTCAATCACGTGGGAATCACGTGGGAATCACGTGTCAATCACGTGGGAATCACGTGGGAGTCACGTGTGTATCACGTGGGAATCACGTGTCAATCTCGTGGGAATCACGTGGGAATCACGTGGGCATCACGTGGGCATCACGTTGGAATCATGTGGGAATCACGTGTCAATCACTTGGGAATCACGTGGGAATCACGTGGGAATCATGTGGGAATCACATGGGAATCACGTGACAATCACGTGGGAATCACGTGGGAATCAAGTGGGAATCACGTGGGAATCACATATCAATCACGTGGGAATCATGTGGAATCACGTGTCAATCATGAGGAAATCACGTGGGAATAACGTGTCATTCACGTGGGAATCACGTGGGAATCACGTGGGAATCACATGAAAATCACGTGTTAATCACGTGGGAATCGCGTGACATTCACGTGGAAATCACGTGGTAATCACGTGTGAATCACGTGGGCATCACGTGGGCATCATGTGGGAATCATTTGGGAATCACGTGAGAATCACGTGTCAATCACGTGGGAATCACGTGGTAATCACGTGGGAATCACGTGAGATTCACGCGTCAATCACGTGTCAATCACGTGTCAATCACTTGGAAGTCACCTGGGAATCATGTGGGAATCACGTGTCAATCACGTCGGAATCACGTGGGAATCACGTGTCAATTACGTGGGTATCACGTGGGAATCACATGGGAATCATATGACAATCACGTGGAAATCACTTGTGAATCACGTGGGAATCACCTGTCAATAACGTGGGAATCATGTGGGAATCACGTGTCAATCACGAGGGAATCATGTGGGAATCACGTGGGAATCACTTGGGAATCACGTGGGAATCACGTGTCATTCACGTGGGAATCACGTGGGAATCACATGGGAATCACGTGGGAATCACCTGTCAATCACGTGGGAATCTCGTGGGAATCACGTGGGAATCACCTGTCAATCACGTGGGCATCACGTAGCCATCACGTGAGAAACACGTGGGAATCAGTTGGGAATCACGTGTCAATCACGTGGGAATCACGTGGGAGTCACGTGGGAATCACGTGGGAATCACCTGTCAATCACGTGGGCATCACGTAGTCATCAGGTGGGAAACACGTGGGAATCACGTGGGAATCACGTGTCAATCACGTGGAAATCACGTGTCAGTCACGTGAGAATCACATGGGAATCACGTGGGAATCACGTGTCAATCACGTGGGAATCACTTGTCAATCACGTGAGAATCACGTGGGAAGAACGTGGTCATCAAATGTCAATCACGTGGGAATCACGTGGGAATCACGTAGGAATCACTTTGGAGTCACGTGGGAATCACGTGGGAATCACGTGTCAATCACGTGGGAATCACTTGTCAATCACGTGGGAATCACGTGGGAAGAACGTGGTAATCCAATGTCAATCACGTGGGAATCACGTGGGAATCACGTGTCAATAACGTGGGTATCACGTGGGAATCACATGGGAATCACGTGGGCATCACGTGGGAATCATGTGGGAATCACGTGTCAATCACTTGGGAAAAACGTGGGAATCACGTGGGAATCATGTGGGAATCACAAGGGAATCACGTGACAATCACGTGGGAATCACGTGGGAATCACGTGGGAATCACGTGTCAGTCACGTGAGAATCACATGGGAATCACGTGGGAATCACTTGTCAATCACGTGGAATCCCGTGGGAGTCATGTGGGAATCACGTGGGAATCACATGTCAATCACGTGGGAATCACGTGGGCATCACGTGTCAATACGTGGGAATCTCGTTGTAATCAGGTGGAAATCATGTGTCAATCACGTGAGAATGACATGGGAATCACGTGTCAATCACGTGGGAATACCGTGGGAATATCGTGGGAATCACGTGTCAATCACATGGGAATCACGTGGGAATCACGTGGGAATCACTTGGGAATCACGTGGGAATCACGTGTCATTCACGTGGGAATCACGTGGGAATCACATGGGAATCACGTGAGAATCACCTGTCAATCATGTGGGAATCACGTGGGAATCACCTGTCAATCTTGTGGGAAACACTTGGGAATCACGTGGGAGTCACGTGGGTATCACGTGGGAATCACGTGTCAATAACATGGGAATCAGGTGGGAATCACGTGGGAATCACGTGGGAATCACGTGGGAATCATGTATCAATCACGTGGGCATCACGTAGTCATCACGTGGGAAACACGTGGGAATCACGTGGGAATCACGTGTCAATCACGTGGGAATCCCGTGGGAGTCACGTCGGAATCACGTGGGAATCACCTGTCAATCACGTGGGCATCACGGAGCCATCACGTGTCAATCCCGTGTCAATCACGTGGGTATCATGTGGGAATCACGTGGGAATCATATGACAATCACGTGGAAATCACTTGGGAATCACGTGGGCATCAAGTTGGCATCTCGTGGCAATCATGTGGGAATCACGTGTCAATCACTTGGGAATCACGTGGGAATCACGTGGGAAACACGTGGTAATCACGTGTCAATCACGTGGGTAACACGTGGGAATCACGTGGGAATCACTTGATAATCACGTGGGAATCATGTGGGAATCACCTGTCAATCACGTGGGAATCTCGTGGGAATCACGTGGGAATCTCTTGTCAATCACGGCGGAGCCCGTGGGAGTCATGTGGGAATCACGTGGGAATCACGTGTCAATCACGTGGGAATCACGTGGGAATCAATTGTCAATCACGTGAGAATCACGTGGTAATCACATGTCAATCACGTCGGAATCACGTGGGAATCACGTGTCAATTACGTGGGTATCACGTGGGAATCACGAGGGAATCATATGACAATCACGTGGAAATCACTTGGGAATCACGTGGGAATCACCTGTCAATCACGTGGGAATCATGTGGGAATCACATATCTATCACGAGGGAATCACGTGGGAATCACGTGGGAATCACTTGGGAATCACGTGGGAATCACGTGTCATTCACGTGGGAATCACGTGGGAATCACATGGGAATCACGTGGGAATCACCTGTCAATCACGTGGGAATCTCGTGGGAATCACGTGGGAATCACCTTTCAATCACGTGGGAATCACTTGGGAATCACGTGGGAGTCATGTGGGTATCACCTGGGAATCAGGTGTCAATAACGTTGGAATCAGGAGGGAATCACGTGGGAATCACGTGGGAATCACGTGCGAATCACGTGGGAATCATGCATCAATCACGTGGGCATCACGTAGTCATCACGTGGGAAACACGTGGAAATCACGTGGGAATCACGTGGGAATCACGTGTCAATCACGTGGGAATCACGTGGGAGTCACGTGGGAATCACGTGGGAATCACCTGTCAATCACGTGGGCATCACGTAGCCATCACGTGGGAAACAAGTGGGAATCAGGTGGGAATCACGTGTCAATCACGTGGGAATCACGTGGGAGTCACGTGGGTATCACCTGGGAATCACGTGTCAATAACGTGGGAATCAGGAGGGAATCACGTGGGAATCACGTGGGAATCACGTGGGAATCACGTGTCAATCACGTGGGAATCACGTGGGAGTCACGTGTGAATCAGGTGGGAATCACGTGGGAATCACGTGTCAATCACGTGGGAATCACGTGGGAGTCACGTGGGAATCACGTGGGAATCACCTGTCAATCACGTGGGCATCACGTGGGCATCACGTAGCCCTCACGTGAGAATCACGAGTCAATCACGTGGGTATCATGTGGGAATCACGTGGGAATCATGTGTCAATCACGTGGGAATCACGTTGGAATCACGTGGGAATCACGTGTGAATCACGTGTCAATCAAGTGGGAATCACATGGGAATCACGTGGGTATCACGTGGGCATCACGTGGCAATCATGTGGGAATCACGTGTCAATCACTTGGGAATCACGTGTGAATCACGTGGGAATCACGTGGAAATCACGTGTCATTCACGTGGGAATCACGTGGGAATCACATTTGAATCACGTGGGAATCACCTGCCAATCATGTGGGAATCACGTGGTAATCACGTTGGAATCACCTGTCAATCACGTGGGAATCACTTGGGAATCACTTGGGAGTCACGTGGGTATCATGTGGGAATCACGTGTCAATAACGTGGGAATCAGGTGGGAAACACGTGGGAATCACGTGGCAATCACGTGGGAATCACGTGGGAATCACCTTTCAATCACGTGGGCATCACGGAGCCATCAGGTGGGAATCACGTGTCAATCACGTGGGTATCACGTGGGAATCACGTGGGAATCATGTATCAATCACGTGGGCATAACGTAGTCGTCACGTGGAAAACACGTGGGAATCACGTGGGAATCACGTGGGAATCACGTGTCAATCTCGTGGGAATCACGTGGGAATCACCTGTCAATCACGTGGGCATCACGGAGACATCACGTGGGAATCATGTGTAAATCACGTGGGAATCACGTGGGAATCACGTGGGCATCACGTGGGCATCACGTGGCAATCATGTGGGAATCACGTGTCAATCACTTGGGAATCACGTGGGAATCACTTGGGAATCACGTGGGAATCACGTGTCATTCACGTGCGAATCACGTGGGAATCAATTGGGAATCACGTGGGAATCACGTGTCATTCACGTGGGAATCATGTGGAAATCACATGGGAATCACGTGGGAATCACCTGTCAATCACGTGGGAATCACGTGGGAATCACCTGTCAATCACGTGGAAATCACTTGGGAATCACGTGGGAGTCTGTGGGTATCACCTGGGAATCACGTGTCAATAACGTGGGAATCAGGAGGGAATCACGTGGGAATCATGTGGGAATCACGTGGGAATCACGTGTCAATCATGTGGGAATCACGTGGGAGTCACGTTGGAATCACGTGGGAATCACCTGTCAATCACGTGGGCATCAAGTGGGCATCACGTAGCCCTCACGTGAGAATCACGAGTCAATCACGTGGGTATCACGTGAGAATCACGTGGGAATCACGTGTGAATCACGTGTCAATCAAGTGGGAATCACATGGGAATCACGTGGGTATCACGTGGGCATCACATGGCAATCATGTGGGAATCACGTGTCAATCACTTGGGAATCACGAGGTAATCACGTGGGAATCACGTGGTAATTACGTGGAAATCACGTGGGAAACACGTGGTAATCACGTGTCAATCATGCGGGTATCACTTGGGAATCACGTGGGAATCACTTGGGAATCACGTGGGAATCACGTGCGAATCACTTGTCAATCACGGCGGAGCCCGGGGGAGTCATGTGGGAATCACGTGACAATTACGTGGGAATCACTTGTCAATCACGTGGGAATCACGTGGGAAGAACTTGGTAATCACATGTCAATCAGTTGGGAATCACGTGGGAAGCACGTGTCAATTACGAGGGTATCACGTGGGAATCACGTGTCAATCACGTGTGAAACACGTGGGAATCACGTGTCAATCACTTGGGTATCACGTGGGAATCACGTGGGAATCACCTGTCAGTCAAGTGAGAATCACGTGGGAATCACGTGGGAATCATGTGTCAATCACGTGGGAATCACGTGGGAGTCACGTGTGTATCACGTGGGAATCACGTGTCAATCTCGTGGGAATCACGTGGGAATCACGTGGGCATCACGTGGGCATCACGTTGGAATCATTTGGGAATCACGTGTCAATCACTTGGGAATCACGTGGGAATCACGTGGGAATCATGTGGGAATCACATGGGAATCACGTGACAATCACGTGGGAATCACGTGGGAATCAAGTGGGAATCACGTGGGAATCACATATCAATCACGTGGGAATCATGTGGAATCACGTGTCAATCATGAGGAAATCACGTGGGAATAACGTGTCATTCACGTGGGAATCACGTGGGAATCACGTGGGAATCACATGACAATCACGTGTTAATCACGTGGGAATCGCGTGACATTCACGTGGAAATCACGTGGTAATCACGTGTGAATCACGTGGGCATCACGTGGGCATCATGTGGGAATCATTTGGGAATCACGTGAGAATCACGTGTCAATCACGTGAGAATCACGTGGTAATCACGTGGGAATCACGTGAGATTCACGTGTCAATCACGTGTCAATCACGTGTCAATCACTTGGAAGTCACCTGGGAATCATGTGGGAATCACGTGTCAATCACGTCGGAATCACGTGGGAATCACGTGTCAATTACGTGGGTATCACGTGGGAATCACATGGGAATCATATGACAATCACGTGGAAATCACTTGGGAATCACGTGGGAATCACCTGTCAATAACGTGGGAATCATGTGGGAATCACGTGTCAATCACGAGGGAATCATGTGGGAATCACGTGGGAATCACTTGGGAATCACGTGGGAATCACGTGTCATTCACGTGGGAATCACGTGGGAATCACTTGGGAATCACGTGGGAGTCACGTGGGTATCACCTGGGAATCACGTGTCAATAACGTGGGAATCAGGAGGGAATCACGTCGGAATCACGTAGGAATCACGTGCGAATCACGTGGGAATCATGTATCAATCACGTGGGCATCACGTAGTAATCATGTGGGAAACACGTGGGAATCACGTGGGAATCACGTGGGAATCACGTGTCAATCACGTGGGAATCACGTGGGAGTCACGTGGGAATCACGTGGGAATCACCTGTCAATCACGTGGGCATCACGTAGCCATCACGTGAGAAACACGTGGGAATCAGGTGGGAATCACGTGTCAATCACGTGGGAATCACGTGGGAGTCACGTGGGAATCACGTGGGAATCACCTGTCAATCACGTGGGCATCACGTAGTCATCAGGTGGGAAACACGTGGGAATCACGTGGGAATCACGTGTCATTCACGTGGGAATCACGTCGGAATCACTTGGGAATCACGTGGGAATCACGTGTCATTCACGTGGGAATCACGTGGGAATCACATGGGAATCAGGTGGGAATCACCTGTCAATCACGTGGGAATCACGTGGGAATCACCTGTCAATCACGTGGAAATCACTTAGGAATCACGTGGGAGTCACGTGGGTATCACCTGGGAATCACGTGTCAATAACGTGGGAATCAGGAGGGAATCATGTGGGAATCACGTGGGAATCACGTGTCAATCACGTGGGAATCACGTGGGAGTCACGTGTGAATCACGTGGGAATCACGTGGGAATCACGTGTCAATCACGTGGGAATCACGTGGGAGTCACGTGGGAATCACGTGGGAATCACCTGTCAATCACGTGGGCATCACGTGGGCATCACGTAGCCCTCACGTGAGAATCACGAGTCAATCACGTGGGTATCACGTGGGAATCACGTGGGAATCATGTGTCAATCACGTGGGAATCACGTGGGAATCACGTGTGAATCACGTGTCAATCAAGTGGGAATCACATGGGAATCACGTGGGTATCACGTGGGCATCACGTGGCAATCATGTGGGAATCACGTGTCAATCACCTGTCAATCACGTGGGAATCACTTGGGAATCACTTGGGAGTCACGTGGGTATCACGTGGGAATCACGTGTCAATAATGTTGGAATCAGGTGGGAAACGCGTGGGAATCACGTGTCATTCACGTGGGAATCAACGACGGAATCACTTGGGAATCACGTGGGAATCACCTGTCAATCACGTGGGCATCACGGAGCCATCAGGTGGGATTCACGAGTCAATCACCTGGGTATCACGTGGGAATCACGTGGGAATCATGTATCAATCACGTGGGCATAACGTAGTCGTCACGTGGAAAACACGTGGGAATCACGTGGGAATCACGTGGGAATCACGTGTCAATCACGTGGGAATCACGTGGGAATCACGTGGGAATCACATGTCAATCATGTGGGAATCACGTGGGAATCATGCGTAAATCATGTGGGAATCACGTGGGAATCACGTGGGAAACCCATGGGAATCATGTGAGGGAATGACGTGGGAATCACGTGTCGATCACGTGGGATTCATGTGGGAATCACGTGTCAATCACGAGGGAATCAAGTGGCAATCACGTGGGAATCTCTTGGGAATGACGTGGGAATCACCTGTCAATCACGTGGGAATTATGTGGGAATCACGTGTCAATCAAGAGGGAATCACGTGGGAATCACGTGGGAATCACTTGGGAATCACGTGGAAATCACGTGTCATTCAGGTGGGAATCACGTGGGAATCACATGGGAATCACGTGGGAAACACCTGTCAATCACGTGGGAATCACGTGGGACTCACGTGGGAATCACCTGGCAATCACGTGGGAATCACTTGGGAATCACGTGGGAGTCACGTGGGTATCACCTGGGAATCACGTTTCAATAACGTGGGAATCAGGAGGGAATCACGTGGGAATCACGTGGGAATCACGTGGGAATCACGTGGGATTCATGTATCAATCACGTGGGCATCACGTAGTCATCACGTGGGAAACACGTGGGAATCACGTGGGAATCACGTGGGAATCACGTGTCAATCACGTGGGAATCACGTGGGAGTCACGTGGGAATCACGTGGGAATCAACTGTCAATCACGTGGGCATCATGTAGCCATCACGTGAGAATCACGTGTCAATCACGTGGGTATCACGTGGGAATCACGTGGTAATCACGTGTCAATCACGTGGGAATCACGTGGAAATCACGTGGTAAACACGTGGTAATCACGTGTCAATCACGTGGGTATCACGTGGGAATCACGTGGGAATCACTTGGGAATCACGTGTCAGTCATGTGAGAATCACGTGGGGATCACGTGGGAATCACTTGTCAGTTTCGGCGGAGCCTGGGGGAGTCATGTGGGAATCACGTGGGAATCACGTGTCAATCACGTGGATATCACGTGGGAATCACGTGGGAATCACGTGTCAGTCACGTGAGAATCACGTGGGAATCACGTGGGAAATACGTGTAAATCACGTGGGAATCACATGGAAATCATGTATCTATCACATGGGAATCACATGGGAATCACGTGGGAATCACGTGGGAATCACGTGGGAGTCACGTGTGTATCACGTGGGAATCACGTGTCAATTTCGTGGGAATCACGTGGGAATCACGTTGTCATCACGTGGTCATCACGTGGGAATCATGTGGGAATCACGTGTCAATCACTTGGGAATCACTTGTCAATCACGTGGGAATCAAGTGAGAAGAAGTTTGTAATCACATGTCAATCACGTGGGAATCACGTGGGAATCACGTGTCAATTACGTGGGTATCACATGGGAATCACGTGGGAATCACGTTTCAATCACGTGTGAAACACGTGGGAATCACGTGTCAATCACGTGGGTATCACGTGGGAATCACGTGGGAATCACGTGTCAGTCACGTGAGAATCACGTGGGAATCACGTGGGAATCACGTGTCAATCACGTGGGAATCACTTGGAAATCATGTATCTATCACGTGGGAATCACGTGGGAATCACGTGGGAATCACGTGTCAATCTCGTGGGAATCACGTGGGAGTCACGTGGGCATCACGTGGGCATCACATGGGAATCATGTGGATATCATGTGGGAATCACATGGGAATCACGTATCAATCACGTGGGAATCATGTGGAATCATGTGTCAATCATGCGAAATCACGTGGGAATAACGTGTCATTGACGTGGGAATCACGTGGGAATCATGTGGGAATCACATGACAATCACGTGTTAATCATGTGGGAATCGCATGTCATTCATGTGGAAATCACGTGGTAATCACGTGTGAATCACGTGGGCATCACGTGGGCATCATGTGGGAATCATTTGGGAATCACGTGAGAATCACGTGTCAATCACGTGGGAATCACGTGGTAATCACGTGGGAATCACGTGACATTCACATGTCAATCACGTGTCAATCAAGTGTCAATCACTTGGAAGTCACGTGGGAATCACATGGCAATCATGTGTCAATCACGTGGGAATCACGGGGGAATCAAGTGTCAATCGCGTGGGAATCATGTGGGAATCACATTGGTATCACGTGGGAATCACGTGGGAATCACCTGGGAATCACGTGTCAATCACGTGGGAATCACGTGGGAAACACGTGGGAATCACGTGGTAATCACGTGGGAATGACATGTCAATCACGTGGGAATCACGTGGGAATCACGTCAAAATCACTTGGGAATCACGTGTCAATCACTTGGGAATCACTTGGGAATCACGTGGGAATCATGTGTGAATCAGGTGTCAATCACGTGGGAATCACGTGGGAATCACTTGGGAATCTCGTTTGAATCACGTGTGAATCACATGGTAATCACGTGGGGAATCATGTGGGAATCACGTGGGTATCACCTGGGAATCACGTGTCAATAACGTGGGAATCAGGAGGGAATCACGTGGGAATCACGTGGGAATCACGTGGGAATCACGTGGGATTCATGTATCAATCACGTGGGCATCACGTAGTCATCACGTGGGAAACACGTGGGAATCACGTGGGAATCACGTGGGAATCACGTGTCAATCACGTGGGAATCACGTGGGAGTCACGTGGGAATCACGTGGGAATCACGTGTCAGTCAATTGGGAGTCACGTGAGAATCACGTGGGAATCACGTGGCAATCAACTGGGAATCACATGTAAATCACGTGGGAATCATGTGGGTATCACGTGTCAATCACGAGGGAATCTCGTTGGAATTACGTGGGAATCACTTGGGAATCACGTCGGAATCACGTGTCATTCATGTGAGAATCACATGGGAATCACGTGTCAATCACGTGGGAATCACTGGGAATCAGGTGGGAATCACGAGTCAATCACGTGGGAATCACGTGGGAATGACGTGTCAATCACATTTGAATCACATGGGAATGTCGTTGGAATCACCTGGGAATCTCGTGTAAATCACGTGGGAATCACGTCGGAATCACGTGTCAATCACGTGGGAATCACGTGGAAATCATGTGGAAATCACGTGTCAATCACGTGGGAATCACATGGGAATCACGTGCCAATCACGAGGGAATCACGTGGGAATCACGTGGGAATCACTTGTCAGTCACGTGGGAGTCACGTGGGAATCACATGGGAATCACGTGGGAATCACGTGTCAGTCACGTGGGAATCATGTGGGAATCACGTGTCAATCACTAGGGAATCTCGTGGGAATCACGTGGGAATCACTTGGGAATCACGTGGGAATCACGTGTCATTCACGTGGGAATCACATGGGAATCACAAAAGAATCACGTGTGAATCACGTGGGAATCACGTGGGAGTCACGTGCGAATCTCGTCTCAATCACGTGGGAATCTCATGGGAATCACGTGGTAATCACATGTCAATCAGGTAGGAATCACGTGGGAATCACGTGTGACTCAAATGGACATCATGTGAGAATCATGTGTGAATCACTTGGGAATCACGTGTCAATCACGTGGGAATCACGTGTCAATCACGAGGGAATCATTCGTCAATCACGTGGGAATCACGTGGGAGTCACGTGGGAATCACTTGGGAATCACGTGGTAATCATGTGGGAATACCGTGGGAATCACGATTCAATCACATGGGAATCATGTTGGAATCGCGTGTCAATCACGAGGGAATCACGTGGGAGTCACGTGGGAATCACGTGTCAATCACAGGGGAATCACGTGGGAATCACGAGTCAATCACGTGGCAATCATGTGGAAATCAGGTCGGAATCACGTGTAAATCACGTGGGAATCACGTGGGCATCACGTGGGAATCATTTGGAAATCACGTGGAATCACGTGTCAATCACGTGGGCATCACGTGGGCATCATTTGGGAATCACGTGGGAATCACGTGGGTATCACGTGGGAATCACGTGTCAATCACGTCGGAATCACGTGGGTATCACGTGGGAATCACGTGGGAATCACGTGTCAATCACATGGGAATCATGTGGGAATCACGTCGGAATCAAGTGTCAATCACGTGGGAATCAAGGGGAATCATGTGGGAATCACTTGTCTACTACGTGTGAATCACGTGGGAATCACGTGTCAATCACGTGGGAATCACGTGGGAAACACGTGGGAATCACTTGGGATTCACGTGTCAGTCACGTGGGAATCATGTGGGAACCACGTGTCAATCACGTGGGAATCACATGGTAATCACGTGGGAATCACGTGGTAATCACGTGTCAATCACGTGGAATCACGTAAGAATCACGTGGGAATCACGTGAGAATCACGTGAGAATCACGTGTCAATCACGTGGGAATCACGTGTGAATCACCTGGGAATCACGTAGGAATAACGTGGGAATCACGTGGGAATCACGTGTCAATCAGGTGGGAATCATGTGGGAATCACATGGGAATCACGTGTCATTCACGAGGGAATCACATGGGAATCACGTGTCAATCACGTGGGAATCACCTGGAAATCTCGTGTCAATCACGTGGGAATCACGTGGGAATCACGTGTCAATCAGGTGGGAATCATGTGGGAATCACATGGGAATCACGTGTCATTCACGAGGGAATCACATGGGAATCACGTGTCAATCACGGGGGATTCACGTGGAAATCACCTGTCAATCACGTGGGAATCACGTGGGAATCACGTGTCAATCACGTGTGAATCACGTGGGATTCACTTGGGAATCACGTGGGAATCACGTGTCAGTCAATTGGGAGTCACGTGGGAATCACGTGGGAATCACGTGGCAATCAACTGGGAATCACATGTAAATCACGTGGGAATCATGTGGGAATCACGTGTCAATCACGAGGAAATCTCGTGGGATTTACGTGGGAATCACTTGGGAATCATGTCGGAATCACGTGTCATTCACGTGGGAATCACATGGGAATCACGTGTCAATCACGTGGGAATCACATGGGAATCAGGTGGGAATCACGAGTCAATCACGTGGGAATCACGCGGGAATGACGTGTCAATCACGTTTGAATCACATGGGAATGACGTTGGAATCACCTGGGAATCTCGTGTAAATCACGTGGGAATCACGTCAGAATCACGTGTCAATCACGTGGGAATCACATGGGAATCATGTGGAAATCACGTGTCAATCATGTGGGATTCACATGGGAATCACGTGCCAATCACGAGGGAATCACGTGGGAATCACGTGGGAATCACGTGTCAGTCCCGTGGGAGTCACGTGGGAATCACATGGGAATCACGTGGGAATCACGTGTCAATCACGTGGGAATCATGTGGGAATCACGTGTCAATCACTAGGGAATCTCGTGGGAATCACGTGGGAATCACTTGGGAATCACGTGGGAATCACGTGTCATTCACATGGGAATCACATGGGAATCACATGGGAATCACGTGTGAATCACGTGGGAATCACGTGGGAAGCACGTGGGAATCACATCTGAAAAACGTGGGAATCACGTGGGAATCACGTGTCCATCACGAGGGAATCTCGTGGGAATCACGTGGGAATCACTTGGGAATCACGTGGGAATCACGTGTAATTCAAGTTGGAATCACGTGGGAATCACATGGGAATCACGTGGGAATCACGTGGGAATCATGTTGGAATCACGTGGAAATCACATCTCAATCAAGTGGGAATCATGTGGGAATCACGTGTCAATCATGAGGGAATATCGTGGGAATCACGTGGGAATCCCTTTGGAATCACGTGGGAATCACGTGTCATTCACGTGGGAATCACGTGGGAGTCACGTGGGAATCACGTGTCAATCACGAGGCAATCACGTGGGAGTCATGTGGGAATCACGTGTCAATCACATGGGAATCATGAGGGAATCACGAGTCAATCACGTGGGAATTATGTGGAAATCAGGTCGGAATCACGTGTAAATCACGTGAGAATCACGTGGGCATCACGTGGGAATCATTTGGAAATCACGTGGAATCACGTGTCAATCACATGGGCATCACGTGGGCATCATTTGGGAATCACATGGGAATCACGTGGGTATCACGTGGGAATCACGTGGGAATCACGTGTCAATCACGTCGGAATCACGTGGGTATCACGTGGGAATCACGTGGGAATCACGTGTCAATCACATGGGAATCATGTGGGAATCACGTCGGAATCACGTGTCAATCACGTGGGAATCAAGGGGAATCACGTGGGAATCACTTGTCTACTACGTGTGAATCACGTGGGAATCACGTGTCAATCACGTGGGAATCACGTGGGAAACACGTGGGAATCACTTGGGAATCACGTGTCAGTCACGTGGGAATCATGTGGGAACCACGTGTCAATCACGTGGAAATCACGTGTCAGTCACGTGAGAATCACATGGGAATCACGTGGGAATCACGTGTCAATCACATGGGAATCACTTGTCAATCACGTGAGAATCACGTGGGAAGAACGTGGTAATCAAATGTCAATCACGTGGGAATCACGTGGGAATCACGTAGGAATCACTTTGGAGTCACGTGGGAATCACGTGGGAATCACGTGTCAATCACGTGGGAATCACTTGTTAATCACGTGGGAATCACGTGGGAAGAACGTGGTAATCCAATGTCAATCACGTGGGAATCACGTGGGAATCACGTGGGAATCACGTGGGAATCACGTATCAATCATGTGGGAATCACATGGGAATCATGCGTAAATCATGTGGTAATCGTGGGAATCACGTGGTAATCCCTTGGGAATCATGTGTGGGAATCACGTGGGAATCACGTGTCAATCAGGTGGGAATCATGTGGGAATCACGTGTCAATCACGAGGGAATCAATTGGGAATCACGTGGGAATCACTTGGGAATCACCTGTCAATCACGTGGGAATCATGTGGGAATCACGTGTCAATAAAGAGGGAATCATGTGGGAATCACGTGGGAATCACGTGGGAATCACGTGGAAATAACGTGTCATTCACTTGGGAATCACGTGGGAATCACATTTGAATCACGTGGGAATCATCTGTCAATCATGTGGGAATCACGTGGGAATGACGTTGGAATCACCTGTCAATCATGTGGGAATCACTTGGGAATCACTTGGGAGTCACGTGGGTATCATGTGGGAATCACGTGTCAATTACGTGGGAATCAGGTGGGAATCATGTGGGAATCACATGACAATCACGTGTTAATCATGTGGGAATCGCATGTCATTCATGTGGAAATCACGTGGTAATCACGTGTGAATCACGTGGGCATCACGTGGGCATCATGTGGGAATCATTTGGGAATCACGTGAGAATCACGTGTCAATCACGTGGGAATCACGTGGTAATCACGTGGGAATCACGTGACATTCACATGTCAATCACGTGTCAATCAAGTGTCAATCACTTGGAAGTCACGTGGGAATCACATGGCAATCATGTGTCAATCACGTGGGAATCACGGGGGAATCAAGTGTCAATCGCGTGGGAATCATGTGGGAATCACATTGGTATCACGTGGGAATCACGTGGGAATCACCTGGGAATCACGTGTCAATCACGTGGGAATCACGTGGGAAACACGTGGGAATCACGTGGTTATCACGTGGGAATGACATGTCAATCACGTGGGAATCACGTGGGAATCACGTCAAAATCACTTGGGAATCACGTGTCAATCACTTGGGAATCACTTGGGAATCACGTGGGAATCATGTGTGAATCAGGTGTCAATCACGTGGGAATCACGTGGGAATCACTTGGGAATCTCGTTTGAATCACGTGTGAATCACATGGTAATCACGTGGGGAATCATGTGGGAATCACGTGGGTATCACCTGGGAATCACGTGTCAATAACGTGGGAATCAGGAGGGAATCACGTGGGAATCACGTGGGAATCACGTGGGAATCACGTGGGATTCATGTATCAATCACGTGGGCATCACGTAGTCATCACGTGGGAAACACGTGGGAATCACGTGGGAATCACGTGGGAATCACGTGTCAATCACGTGGGAATCACGTGGGAGTCACGTGGGAATCACGTGGGATTCACGTGTCAGTCAATTGGGAGTCACGTGAGAATCACGTGGGAATCACGTGGCAATCAACTGGGAATCACATGTAAATCACGTGGGAATCATGTGGGTATCACGTGTCAATCACGAGGGAATCTCGTTGGAATTACGTGGGAATCACTTGGGAATCACGTCGGAATCACGTGTCATTCATGTGAGAATCACATGGGAATCACGTGTCAATCACGTGGGAATCACTGGGAATCAGGTGGGAATCACGAGTCAATCACGTGGGAATCACGTGGGAATGACGTGTCAATCACATTTGAATCACATGGGAATGTCGTTGGAATCACCTGGGAATCTCGTGTAAATCACGTGGGAATCACGTCGGAATCACGTGTCAATCACGTGGGAATCACGTGGAAATCATGTGGAAATCACGTGTCAATCACGTGGGAATCACATGGGAATCACGTGCCAATCACGAGGGAATCACGTGGGAATCACGTGGGAATCACTTGTCAGTCACGTGGGAGTCACGTGGGAATCACATGGGAATCACGTGGGAATCACGTGTCAGTCACGTGGGAATCATGTGGGAATCACGTGTCAATCACTAGGGAATCTCGTGGGAATCACGTGGGAATCACTTGGGAATCACGTGGGAATCACGTGTCATTCACGTGGGAATCACATGGGAATCACAAAAGAATCACGTGTGAATCACGTGGGAATCACGTGGGAGTCACGTGCGAATCTCGTCTCAATCACGTGGGAATCTCATGGGAATCACGTGGTAATCACATGTCAATCAGGTAGGAATCACGTGGGAATCACGTGTGACTCAAATGGACATCATGTGAGAATCATGTGTGAATCACTTGGGAATCACGTGTCAATCACGTGGGAATCACGTGTCAATCACGAGGGAATCATTCGTCAATCACGTGGGAATCACGTGGGAGTCACGTGGGAATCACTTGGGAATCACGTGGTAATCATGTGGGAATACCGTGGGAATCACGATTCAATCACATGGGAATCATGTTGGAATCGCGTGTCAATCACGAGGGAATCACGTGGGAGTCACGTGGGAATCACGTGTCAATCACAGGGGAATCACGTGGGAATCACGAGTCAATCACGTGGCAATCATGTGGAAATCAGGTCGGAATCACGTGTAAATCACGTGGGAATCACGTGGGCATCACGTGGGAATCATTTGGAAATCACGTGGAATCACGTGTCAATCACGTGGGCATCACGTGGGCATCATTTGGGAATCACGTGGGAATCACGTGGGTATCACGTGGGAATCACGTGTCAATCACGTCGGAATCACGTGGGTATCACGTGGGAATCACGTGGGAATCACGTGTCAATCACATGGGAATCATGTGGGAATCACGTCGGAATCAAGTGTCAATCACGTGGGAATCAAGGGGAATCATGTGGGAATCACTTGTCTACTACGTGTGAATCACGTGGGAATCACGTGTCAATCACGTGGGAATCACGTGGGAAACACGTGGGAATCACTTGGGATTCACGTGTCAGTCACGTGGGAATCATGTGGGAACCACGTGTCAATCACGTGGGAATCACATGGTAATCACGTGGGAATCACGTGGTAATCACGTGTCAATCACGTGGAATCACGTAAGAATCACGTGGGAATCACGTGAGAATCACGTGAGAATCACGTGTCAATCACGTGGGAATCACGTGTGAATCACCTGGGAATCACGTAGGAATAACGTGGGAATCACGTGGGAATCACGTGTCAATCAGGTGGGAATCATGTGGGAATCACATGGGAATCACGTGTCATTCACGAGGGAATCACATGGGAATCACGTGTCAATCACGTGGGAATCACCTGGAAATCTCGTGTCAATCACGTGGGAATCACGTGGGAATCACATGTCAATCACGTGGGAATCAAGTGGTAAACACGTGGAAATCACGTGTCAATCACGTGGGATTCACGTGGGAATCTCAAGTCAATCACGGGGGATTCACGTGGAAATCACCTGTCAATCACGTGGGAATCACGTGGGAATCACGTGTCAATCACGTGTGAATCACGTGGGATTCACTTGGGAATCACGTGGGAATCACGTGTCAGTCAATTGGGAGTCACGTGGGAATCACGTGGGAATCACGTGGCAATCAACTGGGAATCACATGTAAATCACGTGGGAATCATGTGGGAATCACGTGTCAATCACGAGGAAATCTCGTGGGATTTACGTGGGAATCACTTGGGAATCATGTCGGAATCACGTGTCATTCACGTGGGAATCACATGGGAATCACGTGTCAATCACGTGGGAATCACATGGGAATCAGGTGGGAATCACGAGTCAATCACGTGGGAATCACGCGGGAATGACGTGTCAATCACGTTTGAATCACATGGGAATGACGTTGGAATCACCTGGGAATCTCGTGTAAATCACGTGGGAATCACGTCAGAATCACGTGTCAATCACGTGGGAATCACATGGGAATCATGTGGAAATCACGTGTCAATCATGTGGGATTCACATGGGAATCACGTGCCAATCACGAGGGAATCACGTGGGAATCACGTGGGAATCACGTGTCAGTCCCGTGGGAGTCACGTGGGAATCACATGGGAATCACGTGGGAATCACGTGTCAATCACGTGGGAATCATGTGGGAATCACGTGTCAATCACTAGGGAATCTCGTGGGAATCACGTGGGAATCACTTGGGAATCACGTGGGAATCACGTGTCATTCACATGGGAATCACATGGGAATCACATGGGAATCACGTGTGAATCACGTGGGAATCACGTGGGAAGCACGTGGGAATCACATCTGAAAAACGTGGGAATCACGTGGGAATCACGTGTCCATCACGAGGGAATCTCGTGGGAATCACGTGGGAATCACTTGGGAATCACGTGGGAATCACGTGTAATTCAAGTTGGAATCACGTGGGAATCACATGGGAATCACGTGGGAATCACGTGGGAATCATGTTGGAATCACGTGGAAATCACATCTCAATCAAGTGGGAATCATGTGGGAATCACGTGTCAATCATGAGGGAATATCGTGGGAATCACGTGGGAATCCCTTTGGAATCACGTGGGAATCACGTGTCATTCACGTGGGAATCACGTGGGAGTCACGTGGGAATCACGTGTCAATCACGAGGCAATCACGTGGGAGTCATGTGGGAATCACGTGTCAATCACATGGGAATCATGAGGGAATCACGAGTCAATCACGTGGGAATTATGTGGAAATCAGGTCGGAATCACGTGTAAATCACGTGAGAATCACGTGGGCATCACGTGGGAATCATTTGGAAATCACTTGGAATCACGTGTCAATCACATGGGCATCACGTGGGCATCATTTGGGAATCACATGGGAATCACGTGGGTATCACGTGGGAATCACGTGGGAATCACGTGTCAATCACGTCGGAATCACGTGGGTATCACGTGGGAATCACGTGGGAATCACGTGTCAATCACATGGGAATCATGTGGGAATCACGTCGGAATCACGTGTCAATCACGTGGGAATCAAGGGGAATCACGTGGGAATCACTTGTCTACTACGTGTGAATCACGTGGGAATCACGTGTCAATCACGTGGGAATCACGTGGGAAACACGTGGGAATCACTTGGGAATCACGTGTCAGTCACGTGGGAATCATGTGGGAACCACGTGTCAATCACGTGGAAATCACGTGTCAGTCACGTGAGAATCACATGGGAATCACGTGGGAATCACGTGTCAATCACATGGGAATCACTTGTCAATCACGTGAGAATCACGTGGGAAGAACGTGGTAATCAAATGTCAATCACGTGGGAATCACGTGGGAATCACGTAGGAATCACTTTGGAGTCACGTGGGAATCACGTGGGAATCACGTGTCAATCACGTGGGAATCACTTGTTAATCACGTGGGAATCACGTGGGAAGAACGTGGTAATCCAATGTCAATCACGTGGGAATCACGTGGGAATCACGTGGGAATCACGTGGGAATCACGTATCAATCATGTGGGAATCACATGGGAATCATGCGTAAATCATGTGGTAATCGTGGGAATCACGTGGTAATCCCTTGGGAATCATGTGTGGGAATCACGTGGGAATCACGTGTCAATCAGGTGGGAATCATGTGGGAATCACGTGTCAATCACGAGGGAATCAATTGGGAATAACGTGGGAATCACTTGGGAATCACCTGTCAATCACGTGGGAATCATGTGGGAATCACGTGTCAATAAAGAGGGAATCATGTGGGAATCACGTGGGAATCACGTGGGAATCACGTGGAAATAACGTGTCATTCACTTGGGAATCACGTGGGAATCACATTTGAATCACGTGGGAATCATCTGTCAATCATGTGGGAATCACGTGGGAATGACGTTGGAATCACCTGTCAATCATGTGGGAATCACTTGGGAATCACTTGGGAGTCACGTGGGTATCATGTGGGAATCACGTGTCAATAACGTGGGAATCAGGTGGAAAACACGTGAGAATCACGTGGCAATCACGTGGGAATCATGTATCAATCACGTGGGCATAACGTAGTCGTCACGTGGAAAACACGTGGGAATCACGTGGGATTCACGTGGGAATCACGTGTCAATCACGTGGGAATCACGTGGGAATCACCTGTCAATCACGTGTGCATCACGGAGACATCACGTGGGAATCATGTGTAAATCACGTGGGAATCACGTGGGAATCACGTGGGCATCACGTGGGCATCACGTGGCAATCATGTGGGAATCACGTGTCAATCACTTGAGAATCACGTGGGAATCACTTGGGAATCACGTGGGAATCACGTGTCATTCACGTGGGAATCACGTGGAAATCACTTGGGAATCACGTGGGAATCACGTGTCATTCACGTGGGAATCACGTGGGAATCACATGGGAATCACGTGGGAATCACCTGTCAATCACGTGGGAATCACGTGGGAATCACCTGTCAATCACGTGGAAATCACTTGGGAATCACGTGGGAATCACGTGGGAATCACCTGTCAATCACGTGGGAATCACGTGGGAATCACCTTTCAATCACGTGTCAATCACTTGGAAGTCACGTGGGAATCACGTGGGAATCACATGTCAATTACGTGGGAATCACGTGGGAATCAAGTGTCAATCGCGTTGGAATCATGTGAGAATCACATTGCTATCACGTGGGAATCACGGGGGAATCACCTGGGAATCATGTGTCAATCACGTGGGAATCACGTGGGAATCACGTGGGAATCACGTGTTAATCACGTGGGAATCACGTGTGAATCACGTGGGTATCACATGGGAATCACGTGGGAATCACGTTGGAATCACGTGGGAATCACTTGTCAATCACGTGGGTATCACGTGGGAATCACGTGGAATCACGTGCCAATCACGTGTGAAACACGTGGGAATCACGTGTCAATCACGTGGATATCACGTGGCAATAACGTAGGAATCACGTGTCAGTCACATGAGAATCACGTGGGAATCACGTGGGAATCATGTGTCAATCACGTGGGAATCACGTGGAAATCATGTATCAATCACGTGGGAATCATGTAGAAATCACGTGGAAATCTTGTGTCAATCACGTGGGAATCACGTGGGAATCACGTGGGAATCACATGTCAATCATGTGGGAATCACGTGGGAATCATGCGTAAATCATGTGGGAATCACGTGGGAATCACGTGGGAAACCCATGGGAATCATGTGAGGGAATGACGTGGGAATCACGTGTCGATCACGTGGGATTCATGTGGGAATCACGTGTCAATCACGAGGGAATCAAGTGGCAATCACGTGGGAATCTCTTGGGAATGACGTGGGAATCACCTGTCAATCACGTGGGAATTATGTGGGAATCACGTGTCAATCAAGAGGGAATCACGTGGGAATCACGTGGGAATCACTTGGGAATCACGTGGAAATCACGTGTCATTCACGTGGGAATCACGTGGGAATCACATGGGAATCACGTGGGAAACACCTGTCAATCACGTGGGAATCACGTGGGACTCACGTGGGAATCACCTGGCAATCACGTGGGAATCACTTGGGAATCACGTGGGAGTCACGTGGGTATCACCTGGGAATCACGTTTCAATAACGTGGGAATCAGGAGGGAATCACGTGGGAATCACGTGGGAATCACGTGGGAATCACGTGGGATTCATGTATCAATCACGTGGGCATCACGTAGTCATCACGTGGGAATCACGTGGGAGTCACGTGGGAATCACGTGGGAATCAACTGTCAATCACGTGGGCATCATGTAGCCATCACGTGAGAATCACGTGTCAATCACGTGGGTATCACGTGGGAATCACGTGGTAATCACGTGTCAATCACGTGGGAATCACGTGGAAATCACGTGGTAAACACGTGGTAATCACGTGTCAATCACGTGGGTATCACGTGGGAATCACGTGGGAATCACTTGGGAATCACGTGTCAGTCATGTGAGAATCACGTGGGAATCACGTGGGAATCACTTGTCAGTTTCGGCGGAGCCCGGGGGAGTCATGTGGGAATCACGTGGGAATCACGTGTCAATCACGTGGATATCACGTGGGAATCACGTGGGAATCACGTGTCAGTCACGTGAGAATCACGTGGGAATCACGTGGGAAATACGTGTAAATCACGTGGGAATCACATGGAAATCATGTATCTATCACATGGGAATCACATGGGAATCACGTGGGAATCACGTGGGAATCACGTGGGAGTCACGTGTGTATCACGTGGGAATCACGTGTCAATTTCGTGGGAATCACGTGGGAATCACGTTGTCATCACGTGGTCATCACGTGGGAATCATGTGGGAATCACGTGTCAATCACTTGGGAATCACTTGTCAATCACGTGGGAATCAAGTGAGAAGAAGTTTGTAATCACATGTCAATCACGTGGGAATCACGTGGGAATCACGTGTCAATTACGTGGGTATCACATGGGAATCACGTGGGAATCACGTTTCAATCACGTGTGAAACACGTGGGAATCACGTGTCAATCACGTGGGTATCACGTGGGAATCACGTGGGAATCACGTGTCAGTCACGTGAGAATCACGTGGGAATCACGTGGGAATCACGTGTCAATCACGTGGGAATCACTTGGAAATCATGTATCTATCACGTGGGAATCACGTGGGAATCACGTGGGAATCACGTGTCAATCTCGTGGGAATCACGTGGGAGTCACGTGGGCATCACGTGGGCATCACATGGGAATCATGTGGATATCATGTGGGAATCACATGGGAATCACGTATCAATCACGTGGGAATCATGTGGAATCATGTGTCAATCATGCGAAATCACGTGGGAATAACGTGTCATTCACGTGGGAATCACGTGGGAATCATGTGGGAATCACATGACAATCACGTGTTAATCATGTGGGAATCGCATGTCATTCATGTGGAAATCACGTGGTAATCACGTGTGAATCACGTGGGCATCACGTGGGCATCATGTGGGAATCATTTGGGAATCACGTGAGAATCACGTGTCAATCACGTGGGAATCACGTGGTAATCACGTGGGAATCACGTGACATTCACATGTCAATCACGTGTCAATCAAGTGTCAATCACTTGGAAGTCACGTGGGAATCACATGGCAATCATGTGTCAATCACGTGGGAATCACGGGGGAATCAAGTGTCAATCGCGTGGGAATCATGTGGGAATCACATTGGTATCACGTGGGAATCACGTGGGAATCACCTGGGAATCACGTGTCAATCACGTGGGAATCACGTGGGAAACACGTGGGAATCACGTGGTAATCACGTGGGAATGACATGTCAATCACGTGGGAATCACGTGGGAATCACGTCAAAATCACTTGGGAATCACGTGTCAATCACTTGGGAATCACTTGGGAATCACGTGGGAATCATGTGTGAATCAGGTGTCAATCACGTGGGAATCACGTGGGAATCACTTGGGAATCTCGTTTGAATCACGTGTGAATCACATGGTAATCACGTGGGGAATCATGTGGGAATCACGTGGGTATCACCTGGGAATCACGTGTCAATAACGTGGGAATCAGGAGGGAATCACGTGGGAATCACGTGGGAATCACGTGGGAATCACGTGGGATTCATGTATCAATCACGTGGGCATCACGTAGTCATCACGTGGGAAACACGTGGGAATCACGTGGGAATCACGTGGGAATCACGTGTCAATCACGTGGGAATCACGTGGGAGTCACGTGGGAATCACGTGGGAATCACGTGTCAGTCAATTGGGAGTCACGTGAGAATCACGTGGGAATCACGTGGCAATCAACTGGGAATCACATGTAAATCACGTGGGAATCATGTGGGTATCACGTGTCAATCACGAGGGAATCTCGTTGGAATTACGTGGGAATCACTTGGGAATCACGTCGGAATCACGTGTCATTCATGTGAGAATCACATGGGAATCACGTGTCAATCACGTGGGAATCACTGGGAATCAGGTGGGAATCACGAGTCAATCACGTGGGAATCACGTGGGAATGACGTGTCAATCACATTTGAATCACATGGGAATGTCGTTGGAATCACCTGGGAATCTCGTGTAAATCACGTGGGAATCACGTCGGAATCACGTGTCAATCACGTGGGAATCACGTGGAAATCATGTGGAAATCACGTGTCAATCACGTGGGAATCACATGGGAATCACGTGCCAATCACGAGGGAATCACGTGGGAATCACGTGGGAATCACTTGTCAGTCACGTGGGAGTCACGTGGGAATCACATGGGAATCACGTGGGAATCACGTGTCAGTCACGTGGGAATCATGTGGGAATCACGTGTCAATCACTAGGGAATCTCGTGGGAATCACGTGGGAATCACTTGGGAATCACGTGGGAATCACGTGTCATTCACGTGGGAATCACATGGGAATCACAAAAGAATCACGTGTGAATCACGTGGGAATCACGTGGGAGTCACGTGCGAATCTCGTCTCAATCACGTGGGAATCTCATGGGAATCACGTGGTAATCACATGTCAATCAGGTAGGAATCACGTGGGAATCACGTGTGACTCAAATGGACATCATGTGAGAATCATGTGTGAATCACTTGGGAATCACGTGTCAATCACGTGGGAATCACGTGTCAATCACGAGGGAATCATTCGTCAATCACGTGGGAATCACGTGGGAGTCACGTGTAAATCACGTGGGAATCACGTGGGCATCACGTGGGAATCATTTGGAAATCACGTGGAATCACGTGTCAATCACGTGGGCATCACGTGGGCATCATTTGGGAATCACGTGGGAATCACGTGGGTATCACGTGGGAATCACGTGTCAATCACGTCGGAATCACGTGGGTATCACGTGGGAATCACGTGGGAATCACGTGTCAATCACATGGGAATCATGTGGGAATCACGTCGGAATCAAGTGTCAATCACGTGGGAATCAAGGGGAATCATGTGGGAATCACTTGTCTACTACGTGTGAATCACGTGGGAATCACGTGTCAATCACGTGGGAATCACGTGGGAAACACGTGGGAATCACTTGGGATTCACGTGTCAGTCACGTGGGAATCATGTGGGAACCACGTGTCAATCACGTGGGAATCACATGGTAATCACGTGGGAATCACGTGGTAATCACGTGTCAATCACGTGGAATCACGTAAGAATCACGTGGGAATCACGTGAGAATCACGTGAGAATCACGTGTCAATCACGTAGGAATCACGTGTGAATCACCTGGGAATCACGTAGGAATAACGTGGGAATCACGTGGGAATCACGTGTCAATCAGGTGGGAATCATGTGGGAATCACATGGGAATCACGTGTCATTCACGAGGGAATCACATGGGAATCACGTGTCAATCACGTGGGAATCACCTGGAAATCTCGTGTCAATCACGTGGGAATCACGTGGGAATCACATGTCAATCACGTGGGAATCAAGTGGTAAACACGTGGAAATCACGTGTCAATCACGTGGGATTCACGTGGGAATCTCAAGTCAATCACGGGGGATTCACGTGGAAATCACCTGTCAATCACGTGGGAATCACGTGGGAATCACGTGTCAATCACGTGTGAATCACGTGGGATTCACTTGGGAATCACGTGGGAATCACGTGTCAGTCAATTGGGAGTCACGTGGGAATCACGTGGGAATCACGTGGCAATCAACTGGGAATCACATGTAAATCACGTGGGAATCATGTGGGAATCACGTGTCAATCACGAGGAAATCTCGTGGGATTTACGTGGGAATCACTTGGGAATCATGTCGGAATCACGTGTCATTCACGTGGGAATCACATGGGAATCACGTGTCAATCACGTGGGAATCACATGGGAATCAGGTGGGAATCACGAGTCAATCACGTGGGAATCACGCGGGAATGACGTGTCAATCACGTTTGAATCACATGGGAATGACGTTGGAATCACCTGGGAATCTCGTGTAAATCACGTGGGAATCACGTCAGAATCACGTGTCAATCACGTGGGAATCACATGGGAATCATGTGGAAATCACGTGTCAATCATGTGGGATTCACATGGGAATCACGTGCCAATCACGAGGGAATCACGTGGGAATCACGTGGGAATCACGTGTCAGTCCCGTGGGAGTCACGTGGGAATCACATGGGAATCACGTGGGAATCACGTGTCAATCACGTGGGAATCATGTGGGAATCACGTGTCAATCACTAGGGAATCTCGTGGGAATCACGTGGGAATCACTTGGGAATCACGTGGGAATCACGTGTCATTCACATGGGAATCACATGGGAATCACATGGGAATCACGTGTGAATCACGTGGGAATCACGTGGGAAGCACGTGGGAATCACATCTGAAAAACGTGGGAATCACGTGGGAATCACGTGTCCATCACGAGGGAATCTCGTGGGAATCACGTGGGAATCACTTGGGAATCACGTGGGAATCACGTGTAATTCAAGTTGGAATCACGTGGGAATCACATGGGAATCACGTGGGAATCACGTGGGAATCATGTTGGAATCACGTGGAAATCACATCTCAATCAAGTGGGAATCATGTGGGAATCACGTGTCAATCATGAGGGAATATCGTGGGAATCACGTGGGAATCCCTTTGGAATCACGTGGGAATCACGTGTCATTCACGTGGGAATCACGTGGGAGTCACGTGGGAATCACGTGTCAATCACGAGGGAATCAATTGGGAATCACGTGGGAATCACTTGGGAATCACCTGTCAATCACGTGGGAATCATGTGGGAATCACGTGTCAATAAAGAGGGAATCATGTGGGAATCACGTGGGAATCACGTGGGAATCACGTGGAAATAACGTGTCATTCACTTGGGAATCACGTGGGAATCACATTTGAATCACGTGGGAATCATCTGTCAATCATGTGGGAATCACGTGGGAATGACGTTGGAATCACCTGTCAATCATGTGGGAATCACTTGGGAATCACTTGGGAGTCACGTGGGTATCATGTGGGAATCACGTGTCAATAACGTGGGAATCAGGTGGAAAACACGTGAGAATCACGTGGCAATCACGTGGGAATCATGTATCAATCACGTGGGCATAACGTAGTCGTCACGTGGAAAACACGTGGGAATCACGTGGGATTCACGTGGGAATCACGTGTCAATCACGTGGGAATCACGTGGGAATCACCTGTCAATCACGTGTGCATCACGGAGACATCACGTGGGAATCATGTGTAAATCACGTGGGAATCACGTGGGAATCACGTGGGCATCACGTGGGCATCACGTGGCAATCATGTGGGAATCACGTGTCAATCACTTGAGAATCACGTGGGAATCACTTGGGAATCACGTGGGAATCACGTGTCATTCACGTGGGAATCACGTGGAAATCACTTGGGAATCACGTGGGAATCACGTGTCATTCACGTGGGAATCACGTGGGAATCACATGGGAATCACGTGGGAATCACCTGTCAATCACGTGGGAATCACGTGGGAATCACCTGTCAATCACGTGGAAATCACTTGGGAATCACGTGGGAATCACGTGGGAATCACCTGTCAATCACGTGGGAATCACGTGGGAATCACCTTTCAATCACGTGTCAATCACTTGGAAGTCACGTGGGAATCACGTGGGAATCACATGTCAATTACGTGGGAATCACGTGGGAATCAAGTGTCAATCGCGTTGGAATCATGTGAGAATCACATTGCTATCACATGGGAATCACGGGGGAATCACCTGGGAATCATGTGTCAATCACGTGGGAATCACGTGGGAATCACGTGGGAATCACGTGTTAATCACGTGGGAATCACGTGTGAATCACGTGGGTATCACATGGGAATCACGTGGGAATCACGTTGGAATCACGTGGGAATCACTTGTCAATCACGTGGGTATCACGTGGGAATCACGTGGAATCACGTGCCAATCACGTGTGAAACACGTGGGAATCACGTGTCAATCACGTGGATATCACGTGGCAATAACGTAGGAATCACGTGTCAGTCACATGAGAATCACGTGGGAATCACGTGGGAATCATGTGTCAATCACGTGGGAATCACGTGGAAATCATGTATCAATCACGTGGGAATCATGTAGAAATCACGTGGAAATCTTGTGTCAATCACGTGGGAATCACGTGGGAATCACGTGGGAATCACATGTCAATCATGTGGGAATCACGTGGGAATCATGCGTAAATCATGTGGGAATCACGTGGGAATCACGTGGGAAACCCATGGGAATCATGTGAGGGAATGACGTGGGAATCACGTGTCGATCACGTGGGATTCATGTGGGAATCACGTGTCAATCACGAGGGAATCAAGTGGCAATCACGTGGGAATCTCTTGGGAATGACGTGGGAATCACCTGTCAATCACGTGGGAATTATGTGGGAATCACGTGTCAATCAAGAGGGAATCACGTGGGAATCACGTGGGAATCACTTGGGAATCACGTGGAAATCACGTGTCATTCACGTGGGAATCACGTGGGAATCACATGGGAATCACGTGGGAAACACCTGTCAATCACGTGGGAATCACGTGGGACTCACGTGGGAATCACCTGGCAATCACGTGGGAATCACTTGGGAATCACGTGGGTATCACGTGGGAATCACGTGGGAATCACGTGTCAATCACGTCGGAATCACGTGGGTATCACGTGGGAATCACGTGTCAATCACATGGGAATCATGTGGGAATCACGTCGGAATCACGTGTCAATCACGTGGGAATCAAGGGGAATCACGTGGGAATCACTTGTCTACTACGTGTGAATCACGTGGGAATCACGTGTCAATCACGTGGGAATCACGTGGGAAACACGTGGGAATCACTTGGGAATCACGTGTCAGTCACGTGGGAATCATGTGGGAACCACGTGTCAATCACGTGGAAATCACGTGTCAGTCACGGGAGAATCACATGGGAATCACGTGGGAATCACGTGTCAATCACATGGGAATCACTTGTCAATCACGTGAGAATCACGTGGGAAGAACGTGGTAATCAAATGTCAATCACGTGGGAATCACGTGGGAATCACGTAGGAATCACTTTGGAGTCACGTGGGAATCACGTGGGAATCACGTGTCAATCACGTGGGAATCACTTGTTAATCACGTGGGAATCACGTGGGAAGAACGTGGTAATCCAATGTCAATCACGTGGGAATCACGTGGGAATCACGTGGGAATCACGTGGGAATCACGTATCAATCATGTGGGAATCACATGGGAATCATGCGTAAATCATGTGGTAATCGTGGGAATCACGTGGTAATCCCTTGGGAATCATGTGTGGGAATCACGTGGGAATCACGTGTCAATCAGGTGGGAATCATGTGGGAATCACGTGTCAATCACTAGGGAATCAATTGGGAATAACGTGGGAATCACTTGGGAATCACCTGTCAATCACGTGGGAATCATGTGGGAATCACGTGTCAATAAAGAGGGAATCATGTGGGAATCACGTGGGAATCACGTGGGAATCACGTGGAAATAACGTGTCATTCACTTGGGAATCACGTGGGAATCACATTTGAATCACGTGGGAATCATCTGTCAATCATGTGGGAATCACGTGGGAATGACGTTGGAATCACCTGTCAATCATGTGGGAATCACTTGGGAATCACTTGGGAGTCACGTGGGTATCATGTGGGAATCACGTGTCAATAACGTGGGAATCAGGTGGAAAACACGTGAGAATCACGTGGCAATCACGTGGGAATCATGTATCAATCACGTGGGCATAACGTAGTCGTCACGTGGAAAACACGTGGGAATCACGTGGGATTCACGTGGGAATCACGTGTCAATCACGTGGGAATCACGTGGGAATCACCTGTCAATCACGTGTGCATCACGGAGACATCACGTGGGAATCATGTGTAAATCACGTGGGAATCACGTGGGAATCACGTGGGCATCACGTGGGCATCACGTGGCAATCATGTGGGAATCACGTGTCAATCACTTGAGAATCACGTGGGAATCACTTGGGAATCACGTGGGAATCACGTGTCATTCACGTGGGAATCACGTGGAAATCACTTGGGAATCACGTGGGAATCACGTGTCATTCACGTGGGAATCACGTGGGAATCACATGGGAATCACGTGGGAATCACCTGTCAATCACGTGGGAATCACGTGGGAATCACCTGTCAATCACGTGGAAATCACTTGGGAATCACGTGGGAATCACGTGGGAATCACCTGTCAATCACGTGGGAATCACGTGGGAATCACCTTTCAATCACGTGTCAATCACTTGGAAGTCACGTGGGAATCACGTGGGAATCACATGTCAATTACGTGGGAATCACGTGGGAATCAAGTGTCAATCGCGTTGGAATCATGTGAGAATCACATTGCTATCACGTGGGAATCACGGGGGAATCACCTGGGAATCATGTGTCAATCACGTGGGAATCACGTGGGAATCACGTGGGAATCACGTGTTAATCACGTGGGAATCACGTGTGAATCACGTGGGTATCACATGGGAATCACGTGGGAATCACGTTGGAATCACGTGGGAATCACTTGTCAATCACGTGGGTATCACGTGGGAATCACGTGGAATCACGTGCCAATCACGTGTGAAACACGTGGGAATCACGTGTCAATCACGTGGATATCACGTGGCAATAACGTAGGAATCACGTGTCAGTCACATGAGAATCACGTGGGAATCACGTGGGAATCATGTGTCAATCACGTGGGAATCACGTGGAAATCATGTATCAATCACGTGGGAATCATGTAGAAATCACGTGGAAATCTTGTGTCAATCACGTGGGAATCACGTGGGAATCACGTGGGAATCACATGTCAATCATGTGGGAATCACGTGGGAATCATGCGTAAATCATGTGGGAATCACGTGGGAATCACGTGGGAAACCCATGGGAATCATGTGAGGGAATGACGTGGGAATCACGTGTCGATCACGTGGGATTCATGTGGGAATCACGTGTCAATCACGAGGGAATCAAGTGGCAATCACGTGGGAATCTCTTGGGAATGACGTGGGAATCACCTGTCAATCACGTGGGAATTATGTGGGAATCACGTGTCAATCAAGAGGGAATCACGTGGGAATCACGTGGGAATCACTTGGGAATCACGTGGAAATCACGTGTCATTCACGTGGGAATCACGTGGGAATCACATGGGAATCACGTGGGAAACACCTGTCAATCACGTGGGAATCACGTGGGACTCACGTGGGAATCACCTGGCAATCACGTGGGAATCACTTGGGAATCACGTGGGAGTCACGTGGGTATCACCTGGGAATCACGTTTCAATAACGTGGGAATCAGGAGGGAATCACGTGGGAATCACGTGGGAATCACGTGGGAATCACGTGGGATTCATGTATCAATCACGTGGGCATCACGTAGTCATCACGTGGGAAACACGTGGGAATCACGTGGGAATCACGTGGGAATCACGTGTCAATCACGTGGGAATCACGTGGGAGTCACGTGGGAATCACGTGGGAATCAACTGTCAATCACGTGGGCATCATGTAGCCATCACGTGAGAATCACGTGTCAATCACGTGGGTATCACGTGGGAATCACGTGGTAATCACGTGTCAATCACGTGGGAATCACGTGGAAATCACGTGGTAAACACGTGGTAATCACGTGTCAATCACGTGGGTATCACGTGGGAATCACGTGGGAATCACTTGGGAATCACGTGTCAGTCATGTGAGAATCACGTGGGAATCACGTGGGAATCACTTGTCAGTTTCGGCGGAGCCCGGGGGAGTCATGTGGGAATCACGTGGGAATCACGTGTCAATCACGTGGATATCACGTGGGAATCACGTGGGAATCACGTGTCAGTCACGTGAGAATCACGTGGGAATCACGTGGGAAATACGTGTAAATCACGTGGGAATCACATGGAAATCATGTATCTATCACATGGGAATCACATGGGAATCACGTGGGAATCACGTGGGAGTCACGTGTGTATCACGTGGGAATCACGTGTCAATTTCGTGGGAATCACGTGGGAATCACGTTGTCATCACGTGGTCATCACGTGGGAATCATGTGGGAATCACGTGTCAATCACTTGGGAATCACTTGTCAATCACGTGGGAATCAAGTGAGAAGAAGTTTGTAATCACATGTCAATCACGTGGGAATCACGTGGGAATCACGTGTCAATTACGTGGGTATCACATGGGAATCACGTGGGAATCACGTTTCAATCACGTGTGAAACACGTGGGAATCACGTGTCAATCACGTGGGTATCACGTGGGAATCACGTGGGAATCACGTGTCAGTCACGTGAGAATCACGTGGGAATCACGTGGGAATCACGTGTCAATCACGTGGGAATCACTTGGAAATCATGTATCTATCACGTGGGAATCACGTGGGAATCACGTGGGAATCACGTGTCAATCTCGTGGGAATCACGTGGGAGTCACGTGGGCATCACGTGGGCATCACATGGGAATCATGTGGATATCATGTGGGAATCACATGGGAATCACGTATCAATCACGTGGGAATCATGTGGAATCATGTGTCAATCATGCGAAATCACGTGGGAATAACGTGTCATTCACGTGGGAATCACGTGGGAATCATGTGGGAATCACATGACAATCACGTGTTAATCATGTGGGAATCGCATGTCATTCATGTGGAAATCACGTGGTAATCACGTGTGAATCACGTGGGCATCACGTGGGCATCATGTGGGAATCATTTGGGAATCACGTGAGAATCACGTGTCAATCACGTGGGAATCACGTGGTAATCACGTGGGAATCACGTGACATTCACATGTCAATCACGTGTCAATCAAGTGTCAATCACTTGGAAGTCACGTGGGAATCACATGGCAATCATGTGTCAATCACGTGGGAATCATGGGGGAATCAAGTGTCAATCGCGTGGGAATCATGTGGGAATCACATTGGTATCACGTGGGAATCACGTGGGAATCACCTGGGAATCACGTGTCAATCACGTGGGAATCACGTGGGAAACACGTGGGAATCACGTGGTAATCACGTGGGAATGACATGTCAATCACGTGGGAATCACGTGGGAATCACGTCAAAATCACTTGGGAATCACGTGTCAATCACTTGGGAATCACTTGGGAATCACGTGGGAATCATGTGTGAATCAGGTGTCAATCACGTGGGAATCAAGTGGGAATCACTTGGGAATCTCGTTTGAATCACGTGTGAATCACATGGTAATCACGTGGGGAATCATGTGGGAATCACGTGGGTATCACCTGGGAATCACGTGTCAATAACGTGGGAATCAGGAGGGAATCACGTGGGAATCACGTGGGAATCACGTGGGAATCACGTGGGATTCATGTATCAATCACGTGGGCATCACGTAGTCATCACGTGGGAAACACGTGGGAATCACGTGGGAATCACGTGGGAATCACGTGTCAATCACGTGGGAATCACGTGGGAGTCACGTGGGAATCACGTGGGAATCACGTGTCAGTCAATTGGGAGTCACGTGAGAATCACGTGGGAATCACGTGGCAATCAACTGGGAATCACATGTAAATCACGTGGGAATCATGTGGGTATCACGTGTCAATCACGAGGGAATCTCGTTGGAATTACGTGGGAATCACTTGGGAATCACGTCGGAATCACGTGTCATTCATGTGAGAATCACATGGGAATCACGTGTCAATCACGTGGGAATCACTGGGAATCAGGTGGGAATCACGAGTCAATCACGTGGGAATCACGTGGGAATGACGTGTCAATCACATTTGAATCACATGGGAATGTCGTTGGAATCACCTGGGAATCTCGTGTAAATCACGTGGGAATCACGTCGGAATCACGTGTCAATCACGTGGGAATCACGTGGAAATCATGTGGAAATCACGTGTCAATCACGTGGGAATCACATGGGAATCACGTGCCAATCACGAGGGAATCACGTGGGAATCACGTGGGAATCACTTGTCAGTCACGTGGGAGTCACGTGGGAATCACATGGGAATCACGTGGGAATCACGTGTCAGTCACGTGGGAATCATGTGGGAATCACGTGTCAATCACTAGGGAATCTCGTGGGAATCACGTGGGAATCACTTGGGAATCACGTGGGAATCACGTGTCATTCACGTGGGAATCACATGGGAATCACAAAAGAATCACGTGTGAATCACGTGGGAATCACGTGGGAGTCACGTGCGAATCTCGTCTCAATCACGTGGGAATCTCATGGGAATCACGTGGTAATCACATGTCAATCAGGTAGGAATCACGTGGGAATCACGTGTGACTCAAATGGACATCATGTGAGAATCATGTGTGAATCACTTGGGAATCACGTGTCAATCACGTGGGAATCACGTGTCAATCACGAGGGAATCATTCGTCAATCACGTGGGAATCACGTGGGAGTCACGTGGGAATCACTTGGGAATCACGTGGTAATCATGTGGGAATACCGTGGGAATCACGATTCAATCACATGGGAATCATGTTGGAATCGCGTGTCAATCACGAGGGAATCACGTGGGAGTCACGTGGGAATCACGTGTCAATCACAGGGGAATCACGTGGGAATCACGAGTCAATCACGTGGCAATCATGTGGAAATCAGGTCGGAATCACGTGTAAATCACGTGGGAATCACGTGGGCATCACGTGGGAATCATTTGGAAATCACGTGGAATCACGTGTCAATCACGTGGGCATCACGTGGGCATCATTTGGGAATCACGTGGGAATCACGTGGGTATCACGTGGGAATCACGTGTCAATCACGTCGGAATCACGTGGGTATCACGTGGGAATCACGTGGGAATCACGTGTCAATCACATGGGAATCATGTGGGAATCACGTCGGAATCAAGTGTCAATCACGTGGGAATCAAGGGGAATCATGTGGGAATCACTTGTCTACTACGTGTGAATCACGTGGGAATCACGTGTCAATCACGTGGGAATCACGTGGGAAACACGTGGGAATCACTTGGGATTCACGTGTCAGTCACGTGGGAATCATGTGGGAACCACGTGTCAATCACGTGGGAATCACATGGTAATCACGTGGGAATCACGTGGTAATCACGTGTGAATCACGTGGAATCACGTTAGAATCACGTGGGAATCACGTGAGAATCACGTGAGAATCACGTGTCAATCACGTGGGAATCACGTGTGAATCACCTGGGAATCACGTAGGAATAACGTGGGAATCACGTGGGAATCACGTGTCAATCAGGTGGGAATCATGTGGGAATCACATGGGAATCACGTGTCATTCACGAGGGAATCACATGGGAATCACGTGTCATTCACGTGGGAATCACCTGGAAATCTCGTGTCAATCACGTGGGAATCACGTGGGAATCACATGTCAATCACGTGGGAATCAAGTGGTAAACACGTGGAAATCACGTGTCAATCACGTGGGATTCACGTGGGAATCTCAAGTCAATCACGGGGGATTCACGTGGAAATCACCTGTCAATCACGTGGGAATCACGTGGGAATCACGTGTCAATCACGTGTGAATCACGTGGGATTCACTTGGGAATCACGTGGGAATCACGTGTCAGTCAATTGGGAGTCACGTGGGAATCACGTGGGAATCACGTGGCAATCAACTGGGAATCACATGTAAATCACGTGGGAATCATGTGGGAATCACGTGTCAATCACGAGGAAATCTCGTGGGATTTACGTGGGAATCACTTGGGAATCATGTCGGAATCACGTGTCATTCACGTGGGAATCACATGGGAATCACGTGTCAATCACGTGGGAATCACATGGGAATCAGGTGGGAATCACGAGTCAATCACGTGGGAATCACGCGGGAATGACGTGTCAATCACGTTTGAATCACATGGGAATGACGTTGGAATCACCTGGGAATCTCGTGTAAATCACGTGGGAATCACGTCAGAATCACGTGTCAATCACGTGGGAATCACATGGGAATCATGTGGAAATCACGTGTCAATCATGTGGGATTCACATGGGAATCACGTGCCAATCACGAGGGAATCACGTGGGAATCACGTGGGAATCACGTGTCAGTCCCGTGGGAGTCACGTGGGAATCACATGGGAATCACGTGGGAATCACGTGTCAATCACGTGGGAATCATGTGGGAATCACGTGTCAATCACTAGGGAATCTCGTGGGAATCACGTGGGAATCACTTGGGAATCACGTGGGAATCACGTGTCATTCACATGGGAATCACATGGGAATCACATGGGAATCACGTGTGAATCACGTGGGAATCACGTGGGAAGCACGTGGGAATCACATCTGAAAAACGTGGGAATCACGTGGGAATCACGTGTCCATCACGAGGGAATCTCGTGGGAATCACGTGGGAATCACTTGGGAATCACGTGGGAATCACGTGTAATTCAAGTTGGAATCACGTGGGAATCACATGGGAATCACGTGGGAATCACGTGGGAATCATGTTGGAATCACGTGGAAATCACATCTCAATCAAGTGGGAATCATGTGGGAATCACGTGTCAATCATGAGGGAATATCGTGGGAATCACGTGGGAATCCCTTTGGAATCACGTGGGAATCACGTGTCATTCACGTGGGAATCACGTGGGAGTCACGTGGGAATCACGTGTCAATCACGAGGCAATCACGTGGGAGTCATGTGGGAATCACGTGTCAATCACATGGGAATCATGAGGGAATCACGAGTCAATCACGTGGGAATTATGTGGAAATCAGGTCGGAATCACGTGTAAATCACGTGAGAATCACGTGGGCATCACGTGGGAATCATTTGGAAATCACGTGGAATCACGTGTCAATCACATGGGCATCACGTGGGCATCATTTGGGAATCACATGGGAATCACGTGGGTATCACGTGGGAATCACGTGGGAATCACGTAGGAATAACGTGGGAATCACGTGGGAATCACGTGTCAATCAGGTGGGAATCATGTGGGAATCACATGGGAATCACGTGTCATTCACGAGGGAATCACATGGGAATCACGTGTCAATCACGTGGGAATCACCTGGAAATCTCGTGTCAATCACGTGGGAATCACGTGGGAATCACATGTCAATCACGTGGGAATCAAGTGGTAAACACGTGGAAATCACGTGTCAATCACGTGGGATTCACGTGGGAATCTCAAGTCAATCACGGGGGATTCACGTGGAAATCACCTGTCAATCACGTGGGAATCACGTGGGAATCACGTGTCAATCACGTGTGAATCACGTGGGATTCACTTGGGAATCACGTGGGAATCACGTGTCAGTCAATTGGGAGTCACGTGGGAATCACGTGGGAATCACGTGGCAATCAACTGGGAATCACATGTAAATCACGTGGGAATCATGTGGGAATCACGTGTCAATCACGAGGAAATCTCGTGGGATTTACGTGGGAATCACTTGGGAATCATGTCGGAATCACGTGTCATTCACGTGGGAATCACATGGGAATCACGTGTCAATCACGTGGGAATCACATGGGAATCAGGTGGGAATCACGAGTCAATCACGTGGGAATCACGCGGGAATGACGTGTCAATCACGTTTGAATCACATGGGAATGACGTTGGAATCACCTGGGAATCTCGTGTAAATCACGTGGGAATCACGTCAGAATCACGTGTCAATCACGTGGGAATCACATGGGAATCATGTGGAAATCACGTGTCAATCATGTGGGATTCACATGGGAATCACGTGCCAATCACGAGGGAATCACGTGGGAATCACGTGGGAATCACGTGTCAGTCCCGTGGGAGTCACGTGGGAATCACATGGGAATCACGTGGGAATCACGTGTCAATCACGTGGGAATCATGTGGGAATCACGTGTCAATCACTAGGGAATCTCGTGGGAATCACGTGGGAATCACTTGGGAATCACGTGGGAATCACGTGTCATTCACATGGGAATCACATGGGAATCACATGGGAATCACGTGTGAATCACGTGGGAATCACGTGGGAAGCACGTGGGAATCACATCTGAAAAACGTGGGAATCACGTGGGAATCACGTGTCCATCACGAGGGAATCTCGTGGGAATCACGTGGGAATCACTTGGGAATCACGTGGGAATCACGTGTAATTCAAGTTGGAATCACGTGGGAATCACATGGGAATCACGTGGGAATCACGTGGGAATCATGTTGGAATCACGTGGAAATCACATCTCAATCAAGTGGGAATCATGTGGGAATCACGTGTCAATCATGAGGGAATATCGTGGGAATCACGTGGGAATCCCTTTGGAATCACGTGGGAATCACGTGTCATTCACGTGGGAATCACGTGGGAGTCACGTGGGAATCACGTGTCAATCACGAGGCAATCACGTGGGAGTCATGTGGGAATCACGTGTCAATCACATGGGAATCATGAGGGAATCACGAGTCAATCACGTGGGAATTATGTGGAAATCAGGTCGGAATCACGTGTAAATCACGTGAGAATCACGTGGGCATCACGTGGGAATCATTTGGAAATCACGTGGAATCACGTGTCAATCACATGGGCATCACGTGGGCATCATTTGGGAATCACATGGGAATCACGTGGGTATCACGTGGGAATCACGTGGGAATCACGTGTCAATCACGTGGGAATCACGTGGGTATCACGTGGGAATCACGTGGGAATCACGTGTCAATCACATGGGAATCATGTGGGAATCACGTCGGAATCACGTGTCAATCACGTGGGAATCAAGGGGAATCACGTGGGAATCACTTGTCTACTACGTGTGAATCACGTGGGAATCACGTGTCAATCACGTGGGAATCACGTGGGAAACACGTGGGAATCACTTGGGAATCACGTGTCAGTCACGTGGGAATCATGTGGGAACCACGTGTCAATCACGTGGGAATCACATGGTAATCACGTGGGAATCACGTGGTAATCACGTGTCAATTACGTGGAATCACGTGAGAATCACGTGGGAATCACGTGAGAATCACGTGAGAATCACGTGTCAATCACATGGGAATCACGTGTGAATCACCTGGGAATCACGAGGGAATAACGTGGGAATCACGTGGGAATCACGTGTCAATCAGGTGGGAATCATGTGGGAATCACATGGGAATCACGTGTCATTCACGAGGGAATCACATGGGAATCACGTGTCAATCACGTGGGAATCACCTGGAAATCTCGTGTCAATCACGTGGGAATCACGTGGGAATCACATGTCAATCACGTAGGAATCAAGTGTTAAACACGTGGAAATCACGTGTCAATCACGTGGGAATCACCTGGGAATCTCAAGTCAATCACGGGGGATTCACGTGGAAATCACCTGTCAATCACGTGGGAATCACGTGGGAATCACGTGTCAATCACGTGGGAATCACGTGGGATTCATGTGGGAATCACGTGGGAATCACGTGTCAGTCAATTGGGAGTCACGTGGGAATCACGTGGGAATCACGTGGCAATCAACTGGGAATCACATGTAAATCACGTGGGAATCATGTGGGTATCACGTGTCAATCACGAGGGAATCTCGTGGGAATTACGTGGGAATCACTTGGGAATCACGTCGGAATCACGTGTCATTCACGTGGGAATCACATGGGAATCACGTGTCAATCACGTGGGAATCACTGGGAATCAGGTGGGAATCACGAGTCAATCACGTGGGAATCACGTGGGAATGACGTGTCAATCACATTTGAATCACATGGGAATGTCGTTGGAATCACCTGGGAATCTCGTGTAAATCACGTGGGAATCACGTCGGAATCACGTGTCAATCACGTGGGAATCACGTGGAAATCATGTGGAAATCACGTGTCAATCACGTGGGAATCACATGGGAATCACGTGCCAATCACGAGGGAATCACGTGGGAATCACGTGGGAATCACTTGTCAGTCCCGTGGGAGTCACGTGGGAATCACATGGGAATCACGTGGGAATCACGTGTCAATCACATGGGAATCATGTGGGAATCACGTGTCAATCACTAGGGAATCTCGTGGGAATCATGTGGGAATCACTTGGGAATCACGTGGGAATCACGTGTCATTCACGTGGGAATCACATGGGAATCACAAAAGAATCACGTGGGAATCACGTGGGAAACACGTGGGAATCACATCTGAAAAGCGTGGGAATCACGTGGGAATCACTTTGGAATCACGTGGGAATCACGTGTCATTCACGTGGGAATCACGTGGGAATCATGTGGGAATCACGTGACAATCAGGTGGGCATCACATAGCCATCAGGTGGGAATCACGTGGGAATCACTTGGGAGTCACGTGGGAATCACGTGGGAATCAAGTGTCAATCGCGTGTGCATCACGTGGGAATCACGTGTCAATCCCGTGGGAATCACGTTTGAATCACGTGGGAATCACGTGTCAATCCCGCGGGGAATCACGTTTGAATCACGTGGGAATCACGTGTCAATCACGTGGGAATCACAGGGAATCACGTGGTAATCACGTGGGAATCACGTGTCCATCGCGTGTGAATCACGTGGGAATAACGTGGGAATCACGTGGGAATCACATGTCAATCACATTGGAATCACGTGGGAAACACGTGTCAATCACGTGGTAATCACTTGTCCATCACGTGGGAATCAAGAGGGAATAACGTGGGAATCACGTGGGAATCACATGTCAATCACGTGGGAATCACATGGAATCACGTGGGAATCAAGTGAGAATCACGTGGGAATCTCATGGGAATCACGTGGTAAACACATGTCAATCAGGTAGGAATCACGTGGGAATCACGTGTGACTCACATGGAAATCATTTGAGAATCATGTGTGAATCACTTGGGAATCACGTGTCAATCACGTGGGAATCACGTGTCAATCACGTGGGAATCATTCGTCAATCACGTGGGAATCACGTGGGAGTCACGTGGGAATCACATGGGAATCACGTGGTAATCATTTGGGAATCACGTGGGAATCACGATTCAATCACGTGGGAATCATGTTGGAATCGCGTGTCAATCACGAGGGAATCACGTGTGAGTCACGTGGGAATCACGTGTCAATCACATGGGAATCACGTGGGAATCACGAGTCAATCACGTGGGAATCATGTGGAAATTAGGTCGGAATCACGTGTAAATCACGTGGGAATCACTTGGGCATCACGTGGCAATCATTTGGAAATCACGTGGAATCACGTGTCAATCACGTGGGCATCACGTGGGCATCACGTGGGTATCATTTGGGTATCACGTGGGAATCACGTGGGTATCACGTGGGATTCACGAGGGAATCACTTGTCAATCACGTGGGAATATCGTGGGTTTCACGTGGGAATCATGTGGGTATCACGTGTCAATCACGTGGGAATCATGTGGGAATCACGTCGGAATCACGTGTCAATCACGTGGGAATCAAGGGTGAATCACGTGGGAATCACTTGTCAACTACGTGTGAATCAAGTGGGAATCAGGTGTCAATCACGTGGGAATCACGTGGGAAACACGTGGGAATCACTTGGGAATCACGTGTCAGTCACGTGGGAATCATGTGGGAACCACGTGTCAATCACGTGGGAATCACGTGGTAATCACATGGGAATCACGTGGTAATCACGTGTCAATCACGTGTATTCACGTAAGAATCATGTGACAATCACGTGTCAATCATGTGGGAATCACGTGGGAATCACTTGGGAATCACGTGGGAATCACGTGGGAATCATGTGTCAATCAAGTGGGAATCATGTGGGAATCACGTGGGAATCACGTGTCATTCACGTGGGAATCACCTGTCAATCACGTGGGAATCACGTGGGAATCACGTGTCAATCACGTGGGAATCACGTGGAATTCACGTGGGAATCACGTGGGAATCACATGTCAGTCACCTGGGAGTCACGTGGGAATCACGTGGGAATCACGTGGCAATCAAGTGGGAATCACATGTAAATCACGTGGGAATCATGTGGGAATCACGCGTCAATCACGAGGGAATCTCTTGGGAATCACGTGGGAATCACTTGGAAATCACGTGGGAATCACGTGTCAGTCACCTGGGAGTCACGTGGGAATCACGTGGGAATCACGTGGCAATCAAGTGGGAATCACATGTCAATCACGTGGGAATCACGTGGGAATCACGTGGGAATCACGTGACAAGTATTTGCGAAAAATGTGGGAATCACGTGTCAATCACGTGGTAATCAGCTGTCAATCACGTGGTAATCACGTGGGAATCACGTGTCAATCACGTGGGATTCACATGGGATTCACGTGGGAATCAAGTGGGAATCAAGTGGGAATCACGTGTCAATCACGTGGGAATCAAGTGGGAATCACTTGGGAATCACGTGTCAATCATGTGGGAATCACGTGGGAATCACGTGGTAATCACATGGGAATCACGTGTCCATCGCGTGGGAATCATGTGGGAATAACGTGGGAATCACGTGGGAATAACATGTCAATCACGTTGGAATCACGTGGGAATCACGTGTCAATCACGTGGTAATCAAGTGGTAATCACTTGTCCATCACGTGGGAATAACGTGGGAATGACGTGGGAATCACGTGGGAATCACATGTCAATCACGTGGGAAGCACATGGAATCACGTGGGAATCAAGTGTCAATCACGTAGGAAACACGTGGGCATCACGTGTGAATCATGTGGGAATCACAAGGGAATCACGTGTCAATCATGTGGGAATCACGTGGGAGTCACGTGCGAATCACGTCTCAATCACGTGGGAATCTCATGGGACTCACGTGGTAATCACATGTCAATCATGTAAGAATCACGTGGGAATCACGTGTGACTCACATGGAAATCATATGAGAATCATGTGTGAATCACTTGGGAATCACGTGTCTATCACGTGGGAATCACGTGTCAATCACGTGGGAATCATTCATCAATCACGTGGGAATCACGTGGGAGTCACTTGGGAATCACATGGGAATCACGTGGTAATCATGTGGGAATCACGATTCAATCACGTGGGAATCATTTTGGAATCTCGTGTCAATCACGAGGGAGTCACGTGGGAGTAACGTGGGAATCACGTGTCAATCACATGGGAATCACGTGGGAATCACAAGTCAATCACGTGGGAATCATGTGGAAATCAGGTCGTAATCACGTGTATATCACGTGGGAATCACGTGGGCATCACGTGGGAATCATTTGGAAATCACGTGGAATCACATGTCAATCACGTGTGATTCACGTGGGCATCATTTGGGAATCACGTGGGAATCACGTGGGTATCACGTGGGAATCACGTTTCATCACGTGGGAATCACGTGGGTATCACGTGGAAATCACGTGTCTATCACGTGGGAATCATGTGGGAATCACGTCGGAATCACGTGTCAATCACGAGGGAATCAAGGGGGAATCACGTGGGAATCACTTGTCAACTACGTGTGAATCACGTGGGAATCAGGTGTCAATCACGTGGGAATCATGTGGGAACCACGTGTCAATCACGTGGGAATCACGTGGTAATCACGTGGGAATCACATGGTATTCACATGTCAATCACGTGGAATCACATGAGAATCACGTGGGAATCACGTGAGAATCACGTGAGAATCACGTGTCAATCACGTGGGAATCACCTGGGAATCACGTGGGAATCACGTGGAAATCACGTGTCAATCAGGTGGGAATCATGTGGGAATCACGTGGGAATCACGTGTCATTCTCGAGGGAATCACATGGGAATCACATGTCAATCACGTGGGAATCACCTGGAAATCTCGTGTCAATCACGTGGGAATCACGTGGGAATCACATGTCAATCACGTGGGAATCAAGTGTTAAACACGTGGAAATCACGTGTCAATCACGTGGGAATCACCTGGGAATCTCAAGTCAATCACGGGGGATTCACGTGGGAATCACCTGTCAATCACGTGAGAATCACGTGGGAATCACGTGTCAATCACGTGGGAATCATTCGTCAATCACGTGGGAATCACGTGGGAGTTACGTGGGAATCACATGGGAATCACGTGGTAATCATGTGGGAATCACGTGGGAATCACGATTCAATCACGTGGGAATCATGTTGGAATTACGTGTCAATCACGAGGGAATCACGTGGGAGTCACGTGGGAATCACGTGTCAATCACATGGGAATCACGTGGGAATCACGAGTCAATCACGTGGGAATCATGTGGAAATCAGGTCGGAATCACGTGTAAATCACGTGGGAATCACGTGGGCATCAGGTGGGAATCATTTGGAAATCACGTGGAATCACGTGTCAATCACGTGGGCATCACGTGGGCATCACGTGGGTCTCATTTGGGAATCACGTGTGAATCACGTGGGAATCATGTGGGAATCACGTCGGAATCACGGGTCAATCACGTGGGAATCAAGGGGGAATCACGTGGGAATCACTTGTCAACTACGTGTGAATCACGTGGGAATCAGGTGTCAATCACGTGGGAATCACGTGGGAAACACGTGGGAATCACTTGGGAATCATGTGTCAGTCACGGGGGAATCATGTGGGAACCACGTGTCAATCACGTGGGAATCACATGTCAATCACGTGGGAATCAAGTGGTAAACACCTGGAAATCACGTGTCAATCACGTGGGAATCACCTGGGAATCTCAAGTCAATCACGGGGGATTCACGTGGGAATCACCTGTCAATCACGTGAGAGTCACGTCGGAATCACGTGTCAATCACGTGGGAATCACGTGGGATTCACGTGGGAATCACGTGGGAATCACGTGTCAGTCACCTGGGAGTCACGTGGGAATCACGTGGGAATCACGTGGCAATCAAGTGGGAATCACATGTAAATCACGTGGGAATCATGTGGGAATCACGTGTCAATCACGAGGGAATCTCGTGGGAATTACGTGGGAATCATTTGGGAATCACGTTGGAATCACGTGTCATTCACGTGGGAATCACATGAGAATCACGTGTCAATAACGTGGGAATCACATGCGTATCAGGTGGGAATCACGAGTCAATCACGTGGGAATCACGTGGGAATGACGTGTCAATCACGTTTGAATCACATGGGAATGACGTGGGAATCACCTGGGAATCACGTGTAAATCACGCGGGAATCACGTCGGAATCACGTGTCAATCACGTGGGAGTCACGTGGGAATAATGTGGAAATCACGTGTCAATCACGTGGGAATCACGTGCCAATCACGAGGGAATCACATGGGAATCACGTGGGAATCACGTGTCAGTCCCGTGGGAGTCACGTGGGAATCACATGGGAATCACGTGGGAATCACGTGTCAATCACGTGGGAATCATGTGGGAATCACGTGTCAATCACGAGGGAATCTCGTGGGAATCACGTTGGAATCACTTGGGAATCACGTGGGAATCACGTGTCATTCACGTGGAAATCACGTGGGAATCACATGGGAATCACGTGTGAATCACGTGGGAATCACGTGAGAATCACGTGCGAATCACATCTGAAAAACGTGGGAATCACGTGGGAATCACGTGTCCATCACGAGGGAATCTCGTGGGAATCACGTGGGAATCACTTGGGAATCACGTGGGAATCACGTGTCATTCAAGTTGGAATCACGTGGGAATCACATGGGAATCACGTGGGAATCACGTGGGAATCATGTGGGAATCACATCTCAATCAAGTGGGAATCATGTGGGAATCACGTGTCAATCACCAGGGAATCTCTTGGGAATCACGTGGGAATCACTTGGGAATCACGTGGGAATCACGTGTCATTCACGTGGGAATCACGTGGGAATCACGTGGGAATCACCTGGGAATCATGTGGGAATCACGTGGGAATCCCGTGACAATCACGTGGGCATCACATAGCCATCAGGTGGGAATCACGTGGGAATCACTTGGGAGTCACGTGGGAATCACGTGGGAATCACGTGTCAATCGCGTGGGCATCACGTGGGAATCCCGTGTCAATCCCGTGGGAATCACGTTTGAATCACGTGGGAATCACATGTCAATCACATGGGAATCACGTGGGAATCACGTGGGAATCACGTGTCAATCACGTGGGAATCACAGTGAATCACGTGGTAATCACGTGGGAATCACGTGTCCATCGCGTGGGATTCACGTGGGAATAACCTGGGAATCACGTGGGAATCACATGTCAATCACGTTGGAATCACGAGGGAATCACGTGTCAAGCACGTGGTCATCACCTGTCCATCACGTGGGAATCACGAGGGAATAACTTGGGAATCACGTGGGAATCACATGTCAATCACGTGGGAATCACATGGAATCACGTGCGAATCAAGTGTGAATCACGTGGGAATCTCATGGGAATCACGTGGTAATCACATGTCAAATAGGTAGGAATTACGTGGGAATCACGTGTGACTCACATGGAAATCATGTGAGAATCTTGTGTGAATCACTTGGGAATCACGTGTCAATCACGTGGGAATCATTCGTCAATCACGTGGGAATCACGTGGGAGTTACGAGGGAATCACATGGGAATCACGTGGTAATCATGTGGGAATCACGTGGGAATCACGATTCAATCACGTGGGAATCATGTTGGAATCACGTGTCAATCACGAGGGAATCACGTGGGAGTCACGTGGGAATCACGTGTCAATCACATAGGAATCACGTGGGAATCACGAGTCAATCACGTGGGAATCATGTGGAAATCAGGTCGGAATCACGTGTAAATCACGTGGGAATCACGTGGGCATCACGTGGGAACCACGTGGAAATCACGTGGAATCACGTGTCAATCACGTGGGCATCACGTGGGCATCACGTGGGTCTTATTTGGGAATCACGTGGGAATCAAGTGGGAATCATGTGGGAATCACGTCGGAATCACGGGTCAATCACGTGGGAATCAAGGGGGAATCACGTGGGAATCACTTGTCAACTACGTGTGAATCACGTGGGAATCAGGTGTCAATCACGTGGGAATCACGTGGGAAACACGTGGGAATCACTTGGGAATCATGTGTCAGTCACGTGGGAATCATGTGGGAACCACGTGTCAATCACGTGGGAGTCACGTGTTAATCACGTGGGAATCACGTGGTAATCACGTGTCAATCACGTGGAATCACATGAGAATCACGTGGGAATCACGTGAGAATCACGTGAGAATCACGTGTCAATCACGTGGGAATCACGTGGGAATCACCTGGGAATCACGTGGGAATCACGTGGGAATCACGTGGGAATCACATGTCAATCAGGTGGGAATCATGTGGGAATCACGTGGGAATCACGTGTCATTCACGAGGGAATCACATGGGAATCACGTGTCAATCACGTGGGAATCACATGTCAATCACGTGGGAATGAAGTGGTAAACACGTGGAAATCAAGTGTCAATCACGTGGGAATCACCTGGGAATCTCAAGTCAATCACGGGGGATTCACGTGTGAATCACCTGTCAATCACGTGGGAATCACGTGGGAATCACGTGTCAATCACGTGGGAATCACGTGGAATTCACGTGAGAATCATGTGGGAATCACATGTCAGTCACCTGGGAGTCACGTGGGAATCACGTGGGAATCACGTGGCAATCAAGTGGGAATCACATGTAAATCACGTGGGAATCATGTGGGAATCACGTGTCAATCACGAGGGAATCTCGTGGGAATCACGTGGGAATCACTTGGGAATCACGTGGGAATCACGTGTCATTCACGGGGGAATCACGTGGGAATCACTTGGGAATCACGTGGAATCACGTGGGAATTATGTGGGAATCACGTGAGAGTCACATCTCAATCACGTGGGAATCATGTGGGAATCATGTGTCAATCACGAGGGAATCTCGTGGGGAATCACGTGGGAATCACGTGGGAATCAATTGGGAATCACGTGGAATCACTTGGGAATCACGTGGGAATCACGTGGGAAACCCGTGGTAATCACGTGTCAATCACGTGGGTATCACGTGGGAATCACGTGGGAATCACTTGATAATCACGAGTCAGTCATGTGAGAGTCACGTGGGAATCACGTGGGAATCTCTTGTCAATCACGCTGGAGCCCGGGGGAGTCATGTGGGAATCACGTGGGAATCACGTGTCAATCACGTGGGAATCTCGTGGGAATCAATTGTCAATCACGTGAGAATCAAGTGGTAATCACATGTCAATCACGTCGGAATCATGTGGGAATCACGTGTCAATTACGTGGGTATCACGTGGGAATCACGTGGGAATCATATGACAATCACGTGGAAATCACTTGGGAATCACGTGAGAATCACCTGTCAATCACGTGGGAATCATGTGGGAATCACGTGTCAATCACGAGGGAATCACGTGGGAATCACGTGGGAATCACTTGGGAATCACGTGGGAATCACGTGTCATTCACGTGGGAATCACGTGGGAATCACATGGGAATCACATGGGAATCACCTGTCAATCACGTGGGAATCTCGTGGGAATCACGTGGGAATCACCTGTCAATCACGTGGGAATCACTTGGGAATCACGTGGGAGTCACGTGGGTATCACCTGGGAATCACGTGTCAATAACGTGGGAATCAGGAGGGAATCACGTGGGAATCACGTGGGAATCACGTGCGAATCACGTGGGAATCATGTATCAATCACGTGGGCATCACGTAGTCATCACGTGGGAAACACGTGGGAATCACGTGGGAATCACGTGGGAATCACCTGTCAATCACGTGGGCATCACGTAGCCATCACGTTGGAAACACGTTGGAATCAGGTGGGAATCACGTGTCAATCACGTGGGAATCACGTGGGTGTCACGTGGGAATCACGTGGGAATCACCTGTCAATCACGTGGGCAACACGTAGTCATCAGGTGGGAAACACGTGGGAATCACGTGGCAATCACGTGGGAATCACGTGTCAATCACGTGGGAATCACTTGGCAATCACGTGGGAATCACTTGTCAATCACGAGGGAATCACGTGGGAAGAACGTGGTAATCAAATGTCAATCACGTGAGAATCACGTGGGAATCACGTGTCAATAACGTGGGTATCACGTGGGAATCACGTGGGAATCACGTGTTATTCACGTGTGAAACACGTGGGAATCACGTGTCAATCAAGTGAGTATCACGTGGGAATCACGTGGGAATCACGTGTCAATAACGTGGGAATCAGGTGGGAATCACGTGGGAATCATGTATCAATCACGTGTGCATCACGTAGTCATCACGTGGGAAACACGTGGGAATCACGTGGGAATCACGTGGGAATCACGTGTCAATCACGTGGGAATCACGTGGGAGTCACGTGGGAATCACGTGGGAATCACCTGTCAATCACGTGGGCATCACGGAGACATCACGTGTCAATCACGTGTCAATCACGTGGGTATCATGTGGGAATCACGTGGGAATCATGTGTCAATCACCAGGGAATCACTTGGGAATCACGTGGGCATCAAGTTGGCATCACGTGGCAATCATGTGGGAATCACGTGTCAATCACTTGGGAATCATGTGGGAATCACGTGGGAATCACGTGGCAATCATGTGGGAATCAAGTGTCAATAACTTGGGAATCACGTGGGAATCACCGGGAATCACGTGGTAATCACGTGGAAATCACGTGGGAAACACGTAGTAATCACGTGTCAATCACCAGGGAATCTCTTGGGAATCACGTGGGAATCAGTTGGGAATCACTTGGGAATCACGTGTCAGTCACGTGTGAATCACGTGGGAATCACGTGTCAATCACGTGGGAATCACGTGTCAATCACGTGGGAATCACTTGTCAATCACGTGGGAATCACGTGGGAAGAACGTGGTAATCAAATGTCAATCACGTGGGAATCACGTGGGAATCACGTGTTATTCACGTGTGAAACACGTGGGAATCACGTGTCAATGAAGTGAGTATCACGTGGGAATCACGTGGGAATCACGTGTCAGTCACGTGAGAATCACGTGGGAATCACGTGTCAATCACGTGGGAATCATGTGGAATCACGTGTCAATCATGAGGAAATCACGTGGGAATAACATGTCATTCACGTGGGAATCACGTGGGAATCACGTGGGAATCACATAACAATCACGTGTTAATCACGTGGGAATCGCATGAGATTCACGTGGAAATCACGTGGTAATCACGTGTGAATCACGTGGGCATCACGTGGGCATCATGTGGGAATCATTTGGGAATAACGTGCGAATCACGTGTCAATCATGTGGGAATCACGTGGAAATCACGTGGGAATCACGTGAGATTCACGTGTCAATCACGTGTCAATCACGTGTCAATCACTTGGAAGTCACCTGGGAATCACGTGGGAATCACGTGTCAATAACGTGGGAATCATGTGGGAATCACATTGGTATCACGTAGGAATCACGTGGGAATCACCTGGGAATCACGTGTCAAACACGTGGGAATCACGTCGGCATCACGTGGGAAACACGTGGGAATCACGTGTTAATCTCGTGAGAATCGCGTGTCAATCACGTGGGAATCACGTCGGAATCACATGGGAATCACGTTGGAATCACGTGTCAGTCACGTGAGAGTCACTTGAGAATCCCGTGGGAATCACGTGTCAATCACGTGGGAATCACGTTGGAATCACGTGGGAATCACTTGTCAATCACGTGGAAATCATGCTTGAATCACGTGGGTATCACGTGGGAATCACGTGGGAATCACGTGTCAATCATGTGTGAAACACGTGGGAATCACGTGTCAATCACGTGGGTATCACGTGGTAATCACGTAGGAATCACGTGTCAGTCACGTGAGATTCACGTGGGAATCACGTGGGAATCAAGTGTCAATCACGTGGGAAAAACGTGGAAATCATGTGTCAATCACGTGTCAATCACGTGGGAATCACGTGGGAATCACATGGGAATCACGTGTCAATCATGTGGGAATCACGTGGGAATCATGCGTAAATCATGTGGGAATCATGTGGGAATCACGTGGGAATCACATGGGAATCATGTGGGGGAATCACGTGGGAATCACGTGTCGATCACGTGGGAATCATGTGGGAATCACGTGTCAATCACGAGGGAATCAAGTGGGAATCACATGGGAATCACTTGGGAATCACGTGGGAATCACCTGTCAATCACGTGGGAATCATGTGGGAATCACGTGTCAATCAAGAGGGAATCACGTGGGAATCACGTGGGAATCACTTGGGAATCACGTGGGAATCACGTGACATTCACGTGGGAATCACGTGGGAATCACATGGGAATCACGTGAGAATCACCTGTCAATCATGTGGGAATCACGTGGGAATCACGTGGGAATCACCTGTCAATCTTGTGGGAAACACTTGGGAATCACGTGGGAATCACCTGTCAATCATGTGGGAATCACGTGTCAATCACGTGGGAATCACGTGGGAGTGACGTGGGAATCACGTGGGAATCACCTGTCAATCACGTGGGCATCACGTAGCCATCACGTGGGAAACACGTGGGAATCAGGTGGGAATCACGTGTCAATCACGTGGGAATCACGTGGGTGTCACGTGGGAATCACGTGGGAATCACCTGTCAATCACGTGGGCAACACGTAGTCATCAGGTGGGAAACACGTGGGAATCACGTGGCAATCACGTGGGAATCACGTGTCAATCACGTGGGAATCACTTGGCAAACACGTGGGAATCACTTGTCAATCACGAGGGAATCACGTGGGAAGAACGTGGTAATCAAATGTCAATCACGTGGGAATCACGTGGGAATCACGTGTCAATAACGTGGGTATCACGTGGGAATCACGTGGGAATCACGTGTTATTCACGTGTGAAACACGTGGGAATCACGTGTCAATCAAGTGAGTATCACGTGGGAATCACGTGGGAATCACGTGTCAATAACGTGGGAATCAGGTGGGAATCACGTGGGAATCATGTATCAATCACGTGGGCATCACGTAGTCATCACGTGGGAAACACGTGGGAATCACGTGGGAATCACGTGGGAATCACGTGTCAATCACGTGGGAATCACGTGGGAGTCACGTGGGAATCACGTGGGAATCACCTGTCAATCACGTGGGCATCACGGAGACATCACGTGTCAATCACGTGTCAATCACGTGGGTATCATGTGGGAATCACGTGGGAATCATGTGTCAATCACCAGGGAATCACTTAGGAATCACGTGGGCATCAAGTTGGCATCACGTGGCAATCATGTGGGAATCACGTGTCAATCACTTGGGAATCACGTGGGAATCACATGGGAATCACGTGGCAATCATGTGGGAATCAAGTGTCAATAACTTGGGAATCAAGTGTCAATAACTTGGGAATCACGTGGGAATCACTTGGGAATCACTTGGGAATCACGTGGGAATCACGTGGGAATCACGTGGAAATCATGTGGGAATCAAGTGTCAATAACTTGGGAATCACGTGGGAATCACATGGGAATCACGTGGTAATCACGTGGAAATCACGTGGGAAACACGTAGTAATCACGTGTCAATCACGTGGGTATCACGTGGGAATCAGTTGGGAATCACTTGGGAATCACGTGTCAGTCATGTGTGAATCACGTGGGAATCACGTGTCAATCACGTGGGAATCACTTGTCAATCACGTGGGAATCACTTGTCAATCACGTGGGAATCACGTGGGAAGAACGTGGTAATAAAATGTCAATCACGTGGGAATCACGTGGGAATCACGTGTTATTCACGTGTGAAACACGTGGGAATCACGTGTCAATGAAGTGAGTATCACGTGGGAATCACGTGGGAATCACGTGTCAGTCACGTGAGAATCACGTGGGAATCACGTGGGAATCACGTGTCAATCACGTGGGAATCATGTGGAATCACGTGTCAATCATGAGGAAATCACGTGGGAATAACATGTCATTCACGTGGGAATCACGTGGGAATCACGTGGGAATCACATAACAATCACGTGTAAATCACGTGGGAATCGCATGAGATTCACGTGGAAATCAAGTGGTAATCACGTGTGAATCACGTGGGCATCACGTGGGCATCATGTGGGAATCATTTGGGAATAACGTGAGAATCACGTGTCAATCATGTGTGAAACACGTGGGAATCACGTGTCAATCACGTGGGTATCACGTGGTAATCACGTAGGAATCACGTGTCAGTCACGTGAGATTCACGTGGGAATCACGTGGGAATCAAGTGTCAATCACGTGGGAATCACGTGGAAATCATGTGTCAATCACGTGTCAATCACGTGGGAATCACGTGGGAATCACATGGGAATCACGTGTCAATCATGTGGGAATCACGTGGGAATCATGCGTAAATCATGTGGGAATCACGTGGGAATCACATGGGAATCATGTGGGGGAATCACGTGGGAATCACGTGTCGATCACGTGGGAATCATGTGGGAATCACGTGTCAATCACGAGGGAATCAAGTGGGAATCACATGGGAATCACTTGGGAATCACGTGGGAATCACCTGTCAATCACGTGGGAATCATGTGGGAATCACGTGTCAATCAAGAGGGAATCACGTGCGAATCACGTGGGAATCACTTGGGAATCACGTGGGAATCACGTGACATTCACGTGGGAATCACGTGGGAATCACATGGGAATCACGTGAGAATCACCTGTCAATCATGTGGGAATCACGTGGGAATCACGTGGGAATCACCTGTCAATCTTGTGGGAAACACTTGGGAATCACGTGGGAATCACCTGTCAATCATGTGGGAATCACGTGTCAATCACGTGGGAATCACGTGGGAGTGACGTGGGAATCACGTGGGAATCACGTGTCATTCACGTGGGAATCACGTGGGAATCACATGGGAATCACGTGAGAATCACCTGTCAATCATGTGGGAATCACGTGGGAATCACGTGGGAATCACCTGTCAATCTTGTGGGAAACACTTTGGAATCACGTGGGAGTCACGTGGGTATCACGTGGGAATCACGTGTCAATAACGTGGGAATCAGGTGGGAATCACGTGGGAATCACGTGGGAATCACGTGGGAATCATGTATCAATCACGTGGGCATCACGTAGTCATCACGTGGGAAACACGTGGGAATCACGTGGGAATCACGTGGGAATCACGTGTCAATCACGTGGGAATCACGTGGGAGTCACGTGGGAATCACGTGGGAATCACCTGTCAATCACGTGGGCATCACGGAGCCATCACGTGTCAATCACGTGTCAATCACGTGGGTATCATGTGGGAATCACGTGGGAATCATGTGTCAATCACGTGGGAATCACTTGGGAATCACCTGGGCATCAAGTTGGCATCACGTGGCAATCATGTGGGAATCACATGTCAATCACTTGGGAATCATGTGGGAATCACGTGGGAAATACGTGGTAATCACGTGTCAATCACGTGGGTATCACGTGGGAATCACGTGGGAATCACTTGATAATCACGTGTCAGTCATGTGACAATCACGTGGGAATCACGTGGGAATCTCTTGTCAATCAGAGCGGAGCCCGGGGGAGTCATGTGGGAATCACGTGGGAATCACGTGTCAATCATGTGGGAATCACGTGGGAATCACGTGTTATTCACGTGTGAAACACGTGGGAATCACGTGTCAATCAAGTGAGTATCACGTGGGAATCACGTGTCAGTCACGTGAGAATCACGTGGGAATCACGTGTGAATCACGTGTCAATCACGTGGGAATCACGTGTGAATCACGTGTCAATCACATGGGAATCACGTGTCAATCTCGTGGGAATCACGTGGGAATCACGTGGGCATCACGTGGGCATCACGTTGGAATCATGTGGGAATCACGTGTCAATCACTTGGGAATCACGTGGGAATCACGTGGGAATCATGTGGGAATCACATGGGAATCACGTGACAATCACGTGGGAATCACGTGGGAATCAAGTGGGAATCACGTGGGAATCACGTATCAATCACGTGGGAATCATGTGGAATCACGTGTCAATCATGAGGAAATCACGTGGGAATAACGTGTCATTCACGTGGGAATCACGTGGGAATCACGTGGGAATCACATAACAATCATGTGTTAATCACGTGGGAATCGCGTGAGATTCGCGTGGAAATCACGTGGTAATCACGTGTGAATCACGTGGGCATCACGTGGGCATCATGTGAGAATCATTTGGGAATCACGTGGGAATCACGTGGGAATCATGTATCAATCACGTGGGCATCACGTAGTCATCACGTGGGAAACACGTGGGAATCACGTGGGAATCACGTGGGAATCACGTGTCAATCACGTGGGAATCCCGTGGGAGTCACGTCGGAATCACGTGGGAATCACCTGTCAATCACGTGGGCATCACGGAGCCATCACGTGTCAATCCCGTGTCAATCACGTGGGTATCATGTGGGAATCACGTGGGAATCATATGACAATCACGTGGAAATCACTTGGGAATCACGTGGGCATCAAGTTGGCATCACGTGGCAATCATGTGGGAATCACGTGTCAATCACTTGGGAATCACGTGGGAATCACGTGGGAATCACTTGATAATCACGTGGGAATCATGTGGGAATCACCTGTCAATCACGTGTGAATCTCGTGGGAATCACGTGGGAATCTCTTGTCAATCACGGCGGAGCCCGGGGGAGTCATGTGGGAATCACGTGGGAATCACGGGTCAATCACGTGGGAATCACGTGGGAATCAATTGTCAATCACGTGAGAATCACGTGGTAATCACATGTCAATCACGTCGGAATCACGTGGGAATCACGTGTCAATTACGTGGGTATAACGTGGGAATCACGTGGGAATCATATGACAATCACATGGAAATCACTTGGGAATCACGTGGGAATCACCTGTCAATCACGTGGGAATCATGTGGGAATCACATATCAATCACGAGGGAATCACGTGGGAATCACGTGGGAATCACTTGGGAATCACGTGGGAATCACGTGTCATTCACGTGGGAATCACGTGGGAATCACATGGGAGTCACGTGGGAATCACCTGTCAATCACGTGGGAATCTCGTGGGAATCACGTGGGAATCACCTGTCAATCACGTGGAATCACTTGGGAATCACGTGGGAGTCACGTGGGTATCACCTGGGAATCAGGCGTCAATAACGTGGGAATCAGGAGGGAATAACATGGGAATCACGTGGGAATCACGTGCGAATCACGTGGGAATCATGCGTCAATCATGTGGGCATCACGTAGTCATCACGTGGGAAACACGTGGAAATCACGTGGGAATCACGTGGGAATCACGTGTCAATCACGTGGGAATCACGTGGGAGTCACGTGGGAATCACGTGGGAATCACCTGTCAATCACGTGGGCATCACGTAGCCATCACGTGGGAAACACGTGGGAATCAGGTGGGAATCACGTGTCAATCACGTGGGAATCACGTGGGAGTCACGTGGGAATCACGTGGGAATCACCTGTCAATCACGTGGGAATCACGTGTCAATCACGTGGGAATCACGTGTCAGTCACGTGAGAATCACATGGGAATCACGTGGGAATCACGTGTCAATCACGTGGGAATCACTTGTTAATCACGTGAGAATCACGTGGGAAGAACGTGGTAATCAAATATCAATCACGTGGGAATCACGTCGGGATCACGTGGGAAACACGTGGGAATCACGTGTTAATCACGTGGGAATCGCGTGTCAATCACGTGGGAATCACGTCGGAATCACATGGGAATCACGTAGGAATCACGTGTCAGTCACGTGAGAATCACTTGAGAATCCCGAGGGAATCACGTGTCAATAACGTGGGAATCACTTCGGAATCACATGGGAATCACGTAGGAATCACGTGTCAGTCACGTGAGAATCACTTGAGAATCCCGTGGGAATCACGTGTCAATCACGTGGGAATCATGTTGGAATCACGTGGGAATCACTTGTCAATCACGTGGGAATCATGTGTGAATCACGTGGGTATCACGTGGGAATCACGTGGGAATCACGTGTCAATCACGTGTGAAACACGTGGGAATCACTTGTCAATCACGTGGGTATCACATGGTAATCACGTAGGAATCACGTGTCAGTCACGTGAGATTCACGTGGGAATCACGTGGGAATCAAGTGTCAATCACGTGGGAATCACGTGGAAATCATGTGTCAATCACGTGTCAATCACGTGGGAATCACGTGGGAATCACATGGGAATCACGTGTCAATCATGTGGGAATCACGTGGGAATCATGCGTAAATCATGTGGGAATCATGTGGGAATCACGTGGGATTCCCATGGGAATTATGTGGGGGAATCACGTGGGAATCACGTGTCATTCACGTGGGAATCACGTGGGAATCACGTGTCCATCGCGTGGGATTCACGTGGGAATCACGTGGGAATCACATGTCAATCACGTTGGAATCACGAGGGAATCATGTGTCAAGCACGTGGTAATCACCTGTCCATCACGTGGGAATCACGAGGGAATAACTTGGGAATCACGTGGGAATCACATGTCAATCACGTGAGAATCACATGGAATCACGTAGGAATCAAGTGTGAATCACGTGGGAATCTCATGGGAATCACGTGGTAATCACATGTCAATTAGGTAGGAATTACGTGGGAATCACGTGTGACTCACATGGAAATCATGTGAGAATCTTGTGTGAATCACTTGGGAATCACGTGTCAATCACGTGGGAATCATTCGTCAATCATGTGGGAATCACGTGGGAGTTACGTGAGAATCACATGGGAATCACGTGGTAATCATGTGGGAATCACGTGGGAATCACGATTCAATCACGTGGGAATCATGTTGGAATCACGTGTCAATCACCAGGGAATCACGTGGGAGTCACGTGTCAGTCCCGTGGGAGTCACGTGGGAATCACATGGGAATCACGTGGGAATCACGTGTCAATCACGTGGGAATCATGTGGGAATCACGTGTCAATCACGAGGGAATCTCGTGGGAATCACGTTGGAATCACTTGGGAATCACGTGGGAATCACGTGTCATTCACGTGGAAATCACGTGGGAATCACATGGGAATCACGTGTGAATCACGTGGGAATCACGTGAGAATCACGTGCGAATCACATCTGAAAAACGTGGGAATCACGTGGGAATCACGTGTCCATCACGAGGGAATCTCGTGGGAATCACGTGGGAATCACTTGGGAATCACGTGGGAATCACGTGTCATTCAAGTTGGAATCACGTGGGAATCACATGGGAATCACGTGGGAATCACGTGGGAATCATGTGGGAATCACATCTCAATCAAGTGGGAATCATGTGGGAATCACGTGTCAATCACCAGGGAATCTCTTGGGAATCACGTGGGAATCACTTGGGAATCACGTGGGAATCACGTGTCATTCACGTGGGAATCACGTGGGAATCACGTGGGAATCACGTGGGAATCATGTGGGAATCACGTGGGAATCCCGTGACAATCACGTGGGCATCACATAGCCATCAGGTGGGAATCACGTGGGAATCACTTGGGAGTCACGTGGGAATCACGTGGGAATCACGTGTCAATCGCGTGGGCATCACGTGGGAATCCCGTGTCAATCCCGTGGGAATCACGACGTGGGAGTCACCTGCCAATCATGTGGGAATCATGTGGGAATCACGTTGGAATCACCTGTCAATCACGTGGGAATCACTTGGGAATCACTTGGGAGTCACGTGGGTATCATGTGGGAATCACGTGTCAATAACGTCGGAATCAGGTGGGAAACACGTGGGAATCACGTGGCAATCACGTGGGAATCATGTATCAATCACGTGGGCATAACGTAGTCGTCACGTGGAAAACACGTGGGAATCACGTGGGATTCACTTGGGAATCACGTGTCAATCACGTGGGAATCACGTGGGAATCACCTTTCAATCACGTGGGCATCACGGAGCCATCAGGTGGGAATCACGTGTCAATCACGTGGGTATCAAGTGGGAATCACGTGGGAATCATGTATCAATCACGTGGGCATAACGTAGTCGTCACGTGGAAAACACGTGGGAATCACGTGGGAATCACGTGGGAATCACGTGTCAATCACGTGGGAATCACGTGGGAATCACCTGTCAATCACGTGGGCATCACGGAGACATCACGTGGGAATCATGTGTAAATCACGTGGGAATCACGTGGGAATCACGTGGGCATCACGTGGGCATCACGTGGCAATCATGTGGGAATCACGTGTCAATCACTTGGGAATCACGTGGGAATCACTTGGGAATCACGTGGGAATCACGTGTCATTCACGTGCGAATCACGTGGGAATCAATTGGGAATCACGTGGGAATCACGTGTCCTTCACATGGGAATCACGTGGGAATCACATGGGAATCACGTGGGAATCACCTGTCAATCACGTGGGAATCACGTGGGAATCACCTGTCAATCACGTGGAAATCACTTGGGAATCACGTGGGAGTCTGTGGGTATCACCTGGGAATCACGTGTCAATAACGTGGGAATCAGGAGGGAATCACGTGGGAATCATGTGGGAATCACGTGGGAATCACGTGTCAATCATGTGGGAATCACGTGGGAGTCACGTTGGAATCACGTGGGAATCACCTGTCAATCACGTGGGCATCAAGTGGGCATCACGTAGCCCTCACGTGAGAATCACGAGTCAATCACGTGGGTATCACGTGGGAATCACGTGGGAATCACGTGTGAATCACGTGTCAATCAAGTGGGAATCACATGGGAATCACGTGGGTATCACGTGGGCATCACGTGGCAATCATGTGGGAATCACGTGTCAATCACTTGGGAATCACGAGGTAATCACGTGGGAATCACGTGGTAATCACGTGGAAATCACGTGGGAAACAAGTGGTAATCACGTGTCAATCATGCGGGTATCACGTGGGAATCACGTGGGAATCACTTGGGAATCACGTGGGAATCACGTGCGAATCACTTGTCATTCACGGCGGAGCCCAGGGGAGTCATGTGGGAATCACGTGACAATTACGTGGGAATAATTTGTCAATCACGTGGGAATCACGTGGGAAGAACTTGGTAATCACATGTCAATCAGCTGGGAATCACGTGGGAATCACGTGTCAATCACGTGGGAATCACGTGGGAGTCACGTGTGTATCACGTGGGAATCACGTGTCAATCTCGTGGGAATCACGTGGGAATCACGTGGGCATCACGTGGGCATCACGTTGGAATCATGTGGGAATCACGTGTCAATCACTTGGGAATCACGTGGGAATCACGTGGGAATCATGTGGGAATCACATGGGAATCACGTGACAATCACGTGGGAATCACGTGGGAATCAAGTGGGAATCACGTGGGAATCACATATCAATCACATGGGAATCATGTGGAATCACGTGTCAATCATGAGGAAATCACGTGGGAATAACGTGTCATTCACGTGGGAATCACGTGGGAATCACATGACAATCACGTGTTAATCACGTGGGAATCGCGTGACATTCACGTGGAAATCACGTGGTAATCACGTGTGAATCACGTGGGCATCACGTGGGCATCATGTGGGAATCATTTGGGAATCACGTGAGAATCACGTGTCAATCACGTGGGAATCACGTGGGAGTCACGTGTCAATCACGTGGGAATCACGTGGGAGTCACGTGTGAATCAGGTGGGAATCACGTGGGAATCACGTGTCAATCACGTGGGAATCACGTGGGAGTCACGTGGGAATCACGTGGGAATCACCTGTCAATCACGTGGGCATCACGTAGTCATCAGGTGGGAAACACGTGGGAATCACGTGGGAATCACGTGTCAATCACGTGGAAATCACGTGTCAGTCACGTGAGAATCACATGGGAATCACGTGGGAATCACGTGTCAATCACGTGGGAATCACTTGTCAATCACGTGAGAATCACGTGGGAAGAACGTGGTAATCAAATGTCAATCACGTGGGAATCACGTGGGAATCACGTAGGAATCACTTTGGAGTCACGTGGGAATCACGTGGGAATCACGTGTCAATCACGTGGGAATCACTTGTCAATCACGTGGGAATCACGTGGGAAGAACGTGGTAATCCAATGTCAATCACGTGGGAATCACGTGGGAATCACGTGTCAATAACGTGGGTATCACGTCGGAATCACATGGGAATCACGTGTCAGTCACGTGAGAATCACATGGGAATCACGTGGGAATCACGTGTCAATAACATGGGAATCAGGTGGAAATCATGTATCTATCACGTGGGAATCACGTGGGAATCACGTGGGAATCACGAGTCAATCAAGTGAGTATCACATGGGAATCACGTGTCAGTCACGTGAGAATCACATGGGAATCACGTGGGAATCACGTGTCAATAACGTGGGAATCAGGTGGAAATCATGTATCTATCACGTGGGAATCACGTGGGAATCACGTGGGAATCACGTGTCAATCACGTGGGAATCACGTGGGAGTCACGTGTGTATTACGTGAGAATCAAGTGTCAATCTCGTGGGAATCACGTGGGAATCACATGGGCATCACGTGGGCATCACGTGGGAATCATGTGGGAATCACGTGTCAATCACTTGGGAAAAACGTGGGAATCACGTGGGAATCATGTGGGAATCACAAGGGAATCACGTGACAATCACGTGGGAATCACGTGGGAATCACGTGGGAATCACGTGTCAGTCACGTGAGAATCACATGGGAATCACGTGGGAATCACTTGTCAATCACGTGGAATCCCGTGGGAGTCATGTGGGAATCACGTGGGAATTACGTGTGAAACATGTGTCAATCAAGTGGGAATCACTTGGGAATCACGTGGGCATCACGTGGGCATCACGTGGCAATCATGTGGGAATCACGTGTCAATCACTTGGGAATCACGTGGGAATCACTTGGGAATCACGTGGGAATCACGTGTCATTCACGTGGGAATCACGTCGGAGTCACTTGGGAATCACGTGGGAATCACGTGTCATTCACGTGGGAATCACGTGGGAATCACATGGGAATCAGGTGGGAATCACCTGTCAATCACGTGGGAATCACGTGGGAATCACCTGTCAATCACGTGGAAATCACTTGGGAATCACGTGGGAGTCACGTGGGTATCACCTGGGAATCACGTGTCAATAACGTGGGAATCAGGAGGGAATCACGTGGGAATCACGTGGGAATCACGTGGGAATCACGTGTCAATCACGTGGGAATCACGTGGGAGTCACGTGTGAATCACGTGGGAATCACGTGGGAATCACGTGTCAATCACGTGGGAATCACGTGGGAGTCACGTGGGAATCACGTGGGAATCACCTGTCAATCACGTGGGCATCACGTGGGCATCACGTAGCCCTCACGTGAGAATCACGAGTCAATCACGTGGGTATCACGTGGGAATCACGTGGGAATCATGTGTCAATCACGTGGGAATCACGTGGGAATCACGTGTGAATCACGTGTCAATCAAGTGGGAATCACATGGGAATCACGTGGGTATCACGTGGGCATCACGTGGCAATCATGTGGGAATCACGTGTCAATCACTTGGGAATCACGTGGGAATCACGTGGCAATCATGTGGGAATCACGTGGGAATCACGTTGGAATCACCTGTCAATCACGTGGGAATCACTTGGGAATCACTTGGGAGTCACGTGGGTATCATGTGGGAATCACGTGTCAATAACGTGGGAATCAGGTGGGAAACACGTGGGAATCACGTGGCAATCACGTGGGAATCACGTGGGAATCACCTTTCAATCACGTGGGCATCACGGAGCCATCAGGTGGGAATCACGTGTCAATCACGTGGGTATCACGTGGGAATCACGTGGGAATCATGTATCAATCACGTGGGCATAACGTAGTCGTCACGTGGAAAACACGTGGGAATCACGTGGGAATCACGTGGGAATCACGTGTCAATCACGTGGGAATCACGTGGGAATCACCTGTCAATCACGTGGGCATCACGGAGACATCACGTTGGAATCATGTGTAAATCACGTGGGAATCACGTGGGAATCACGTGGGCATCACGTGGGCATCACGTGGCAATCATGTGGGAATCACGTGTCAATCACTTGGGAATCACGTGGGAATCACTTGGGAATCACGTGGGAATCACGTGTCATTCACGTGCGAATCACGTGGGAATCAATTGGGAATCACGTGGGAATCACGTGTCATTCACGTGGGAATCACGTGGAAATCACATGGGAATCACGTGGGAATCACCTGTCAATCATGTGGGAATCACGTGGGAATCACCTGTCAATCACGTGGAAATCACTTGGGAATCACGTGGGAGTCTGTGATTTCAATCACGTGGGAATCACGTGGGAATCACCTGTCAATCACGTGGGCATCACGGAGACATCACGTTGGAATCATGTGTAAATCACGTGGGAATCACGTGGGAATCACGTGGGCATCACGTGGGCATCACGTGGCAATCATGTGGGAATCACGTGTCAATCACTTGGGAATCACGTGGGAATCACTTGGGAATCACGTGGGAATCACGTGTCATTCACGTGCGAATCACGTGGGAATCAATTGGGAATCACGTGGGAATCACGTGTCATTCACGTGGGAATCACGTGGAAATCACATGGGAATCACGTGGGAATCACCTGTCAATCACGTGGAAATCACTTGGGAATCACGTGGGAGTCTGTGATTCCCAGGTATCACCTGGGAATCACGTGTCAATAACGTGGGAATCAGGAGGGAATCACGTGGGAATCATGTGGGAATCACGTGGGAATCACGTGTCAATCATGTGGGAATCACGTGGGAGTCACGTTGGAATCACGTGGGAATCACCTGTCAATCACGTGGGCATCAAGTGGGCATCACGTAGCCCTCACGTGAGAATCACGAGTCAATCACGTGGGTATCACGTGGGAAACACGTGGGAATCACGTGTGAATCACGTGTCAATCAAGTGGGAATCACATGGGAATCACGTGGGTATCACGTGGGCATCACATGGCAATCATGTGGAAATCACGTGTCAATCACTTGGGAATCACGAGGTAATCACGTGGGAATCACGTGGTAATCACGTGGAAATCACGTGGGAAACACGTGGTAATCACGTGTCAATCATGCGGGTATCACGTGGGAATCACATGGGAATCACTTGGGAATCACGTGGGAATCACGTGCGAATCACTTGTCAATCACGGCGGAGCCCGGGGGAGTCATGTGGGAATCACGTGGGAATCACGTGACAATTACGTGGGAATCACTTGTCAATCACGTGGGAATCACGTGGGAAGAACTTGGTAATCACATGTCAATCAGCTGTGAATCACGTGGGTAGCACGTGTCAATTACGAGGGTATCACGTGGGAATCACGTGGGAATCACGTGTCAATCACGTGTGAAACATGTGGGAATCACGTGTCCATCACTTGGGTATCACGTGGGAATCACGTGGGAATCACCTGTCAGTCACGTGAGAATCACGTGGGAATCACGTGGGAATCACGTGTCAATCACGTGGGAATCACGTGGGAGTCACGTGTGTATCACGTGGGAATCACGTGTCAATCTCGTGGGAATCACGTGGGAATCACGTGGGCATCACGTGGGCATCACGTTGGAATCATGTGGGAATCACGTGTCAATCACTTGGGAATCACGTGGGAATCACGTGGGAATCATGTGGGAATCACATGGGAATCACGTGACAATCACGTGGGAATCACGTGGGAATCAAGTGGGAATCACGTGGGAATCACATATCAATCACGTGGGAATCATGTGGAATCACGTGTCAATCATGAGGAAATCACGTGGGAATAACGTGTCATTCACGTGGGAATCACGTGGGAATCACGTGGGAATCACATGAAAATCACGTGTTAATCACGTGGGAATCGCGTGACATTCACGTGGAAATCACGTGGTAATCACGTGTGAATCACGTGGGCATCACGTGGGCATCATGTGGGAATCATTTGGGAATCACGTGAGAATCACGTGTCAATCACGTGGGAATCACGTGGTAATCACGTGGGAATCACGTGAGATTCACGCGTCAATCACGTGTCAATCACGTGTCAATCACTTGGAAGTCACCTGGGAATCATGTGGGAATCACGTGTCAATCACGTCGGAATCACGTGGGAATCACGTGTCAATTACGTGGGTATCACGTGGGAATCACATGGGAATCATATGACAATCACGTGGAAATCACTTGTGAATCACGTGGGAATCACCTGTCAATAACGAGGGAATCATGTGGGAATCACGTGTCAATCACGAGGGAATCATGTGGGAATCACGTGGGAATCACTTGGGAATCACGTGGGAATCACGTGTCATTCACGTGGGAATCACGTGGGAATCACATGGGAATCACGTGGGAATCACATGTCAATCACGTGGGAATCTCGTGGGAATCACGTGGGAATCACCTGTCAATCACGTGGGCATCACGTAGCCATCACGTGAGAAACACGTGGGAATCAGGTGGGAATCACGTGTCAATCACGTGGGAATCACGTGGGAGTCACGTGGGAATCACGTGGGAATCACCTGTCAATCACGTGGGCATCACGTAGTCATCAGGTGGGAAACACGTGGGAATCACGTGGGAATCACGTGTCAATCACGTGGAAATCACGTGTCAGTCACGTGAGAATCACATGGGAATCACGTGGGAATCACGTGTCAATCACGTGGGAATCACTTGTCAATCACGTGAGAATCACGTGGGAAGAACGTGGTCATCAAATGTCAATCACGTGGGAATCACGTGGGAATCACGTAGGAATCACTTTGGAGTCACGTGGGAATCACGTGGGAATCACATGTCAATCACGTGGGAATCACTTGTCAATCACGTGGGAATCACGTGGGAAGAACGTGGTAATCCAATGTCAATCACATGGGAATCACGTGGGAATCACGTGTCAATAACGTGGGTATCACGTGGGAATCACATGGGAATCACGTGTCAGTCACGTGGGAGTCACGTGTGTATCACGTGGGAATCACGTGTCAATCTCGTGGGAATCACGTGGGAATCACGTGGGCATCACGTGGGCATCACGTTGGAATCATGTGGGAATCACGTGTCAATCACTTGGGAATCACGTGGGAATCACGTGGGAATCATGTGGGAATCACATGGGAATCACGTGACAATCACGTGGGAATCACGTGGGAATCAAGTGGGAATCACGTGGGATTCATGTATCAATCACGTGGGCATCACGTAGTCATCACGTGGGAAACACGTGGGAATCACGTGGGAATCACGTGGGAATCACGTGTCAATCACGTGGGAATCACGTGTCAATCACGTGGGAATCACGTGGGAGTCACGTGGGAATCACGTGGGCATCATGTAGCCATCACGTGAGAATCACGTGTCAATCACGTGGGTATCACGTGGGAATCACGTGGTAATCACGTGTCAATCACGTGGGAATCACGTGGAAATCACGTGGTAAACACGTGGTAATCACGTGTCAATCACGTGGGTATCACGTGGGAATCACGTGGGAATCACTTGGGAATCACGTGTCAGTCATGTGAGAATCACGTGGGAGTCACGTGGGAATCACTTGTCAGTTTCGGCGGAGCCCGGGGGAGTCATGTGGGAATCACGTGGGAATCACGTGTCAATCACGTGGATATCACGTGGGAATCACGTGGGAATCACGTGTCAGTCACGTGAGAATCACGTGGGAATCACGTGGGAAATACGTGTAAATCACGTGGGAATCACATGGAAATCATATATCTATCACATGGGAATCACATGGGAATCACGTGGGAATCACGTGGGAATCACGTGGGAGTCACGTGTGTATCACGTGGGAATCACGTGTCAATCTCGTGGGAATCACGTGGGAATCACGTTGTCATCACGTGGTCATCACGTGGGAATCATGTGGGAATCACGTGTCAATCACTTGGGAATCACTTGTCAATCACGTGGGAATCAAGTGAGAAGAAGTTTGTAATCACATGTCAATCACGTGGGAATCACGTGGGAATCACGTGTCAATTACGTGGGTATCACATGGGAATCACGTGGGAATCACGTTTCAATCACGTGTGAAACACGTGGGAATCACGTGTCAATCACGTGGGTATCACGTGGGAATCACGTGGGAATCACGTGTCAGTCACGTGAGAATCACGTGGGAATCACGTGGGAATCACGTGTCAATCACGTGGGAATCACTTGGAAATCATGTATCTATCACGTGGGAATCACGTGGGAATCACGTGGGAATCACGTGTCAATCTCGTGGGAATCACGTGGGAGTCACGTGGGCATCACGTGGGCATCACATGGGAATCATGTGGATATCATGTGGGAATCACATGGGAATCACGTATCAATCACGTGGGAATCATGTGGAATCATGTGTCAATCATGCGAAATCACGTGGGAATAACGTGTCATTCACGTGGGAATCACGTGGGAATCATGTGGGAATCACATGACAATCACGTGTTAATCATGTGGGAATCGCATGTCATTCATGTGGAAATCACGTGGTAATCACGTGTGAATCACGTGGGCATCACGTGGGCATCATGTGGGAATCATTTGGGAATCACGTGAGAATCACGTGTCAATCACGTGGGAATCACGTGGTAATCACGTGGGAATCACGTGACATTCACATGTCAATCACGTGTCAATCAAGTGTCAATCACTTGGAAGTCACGTGGGAATCACATGGGAATCATGTGTCAATCACGTGGGAATCACGGGGGAATCAAGTGTCAATCGCGTGGGAATCATGTGGGAATCACATTGGTATCACGTGGGAATCACGTGGGAATCACCTGGGAATCACGTGTCAATCACGTGGGAATCACGTGGGAATCACGTTGTCATCACGTGGTCATCACGTGGGAATCATGTGGGAATCACGTGTCATTCACTTGGGAATCACTTGTCAATCACGTGGGAATCAAGTGAGAAGAAGTTTGTAATCACATGTCAATCACGTGGGAATCACGTGGGAATCACGTGTCAATTACGTGGGTATCACATGGGAATCACGTGGGAATCACGTTTCAATCACGTGTGAAACACGTGGGAATCACGTGTCAATCACGTGGGTATCACGTGGGAATCACGTGGGAATCACGTGTCAGTCACGTGAGAATCACGTGGGAATCACGTGGGAATCACGTGTCAATCACGTGGGAATCACTTGGAAATCATGTATCTATCACGTGGGAATCACGTGGGAATCACGTGGGAATCACGTGTCAATCTCGTGGGAATCACGTGGGAGTCACGTGGGCATCACGTGGGCATCACATGGGAATCATGTGGATATCATGTGGGAATCACATGGGAATCACGTATCAATCACGTGGGAATCATGTGGAATCATGTGTCAATCATGCGAAATCACGTGGGAATAACGTGTCATTCACGTGGGAATCACGTGGGAATCATGTGGGAATCACATGACAATCACGTGTTAATCATGTGGGAATCGCATGTCATTCATGTGGAAATCACGTGGTAATCACGTGTGAATCACGTGGGCATCACGTGGGCATCATGTGGGAATCATTTGGGAATCACGTGAGAATCACGTGTCAATCACGTGGGAATCACGTGGTAATCACGTGGGAATCACGTGACATTCACATGTCAATCACGTGTCAATCAAGTGTCAATCACTTGGAAGTCACGTGGGAATCACATGGGAATCATGTGTCAATCACGTGGGAATCACGGGGGAATCAAGTGTCAATCGCGTGGGAATCATGTGGGAATCACATTGGTATCACGTGGGAATCACGTGGGAATCACCTGGGAATCACGTGTCAATCACGTGGGAATCACGTGGGAAACACGTGGGAATCACGTGGGAATCACGTGGGAATGACATGTCAATCACGTGGGAATCACGTGGGAATCACGTCAAAATCACTTGGGAATCACGTGTCAATCACTTGGGAATCACTTGGGAATCACGTGGGAATCATGTGTGAATCAGGTGTCAATCACGTGGGAATCACGTGGGAATCACTTGGGAATCTCGTTTGAATCACGTGTGAATCACATGGTAATCACGTGGGGAATCATGTGGGAATCACGTATCAATCACGTGGGAATCATGTAGAAATCACGTGGAAATCACGTGTCAATCACGGGTCAGTCACGTGGGAATCACGTGGGAATCACGTATCAATCATGTGGGAATCACGTGGGAATCATGCGTAAATCATGTGGTAATCGTGGGAATCACGTGGTAATTCCATGGGAATCATGTGGGGGAATCACGTGGGAATCACGTGACAATCATGTGGGAATCACGTGGGAATCACGTGGGAATCACGTGGAAATCACGTGGGAATCACGTATCAATCACGTGGGAATCATGTAGAAATCACGTGGAAATCACGTGTCAATCACGGGTCAGTCACGTGGGAATCACGTGGGAATCACGTGGGAATCACGTATCAATCATGTGGGAATCACGTGGGAATCATGCGTAAATCATGTGGTAATCGTGGGAATCACGTGGTAATTCCATGGGAATCATGTGGGGGAATCACGTGGGAATCACGTGTCAATCAGGTGGGAATCATGTGGGAATCACGTGTCAATCACGAGGGAATCAATTGGGAATCACGTGGGAATCACTTGGGAATCACCTGTCAATCACGTGGGAATCATGTGGGAATCACGTGTCAATCAAGAGGGAATCATGTGGGAATCACGTGGGAATCACGTGGGAATCACGTGGAAATCACGTGTCATTCACGTGGGAATCACGTGGGAATCACATTTGAATCACGTGGGAATCATCAGTCAATCATGTGGGAATCACGTTGGAATCACCTGTCAATCACGTGGGAATCACTTGGGAATCACTTGGGAGTCACGTGGGTATCACGTGGGAATCACGTGTCAATAATGTGGGAATCAGGTGGGAAACACGTGGGAATCACGTGGCAATCACGTGGGAATCATGTATCAATCACGTGGGCATAACGTAGTCGTCACGTGGAAAACACGTGGGAATCACGTGGGATTCACGTGGGAATCACGTGTCAATCACGTGGGAATCACGTGGGAATCACCTGTCAATCACGTGGGCATCACGGAGCCATCAGGTGGGAATCACGTGTGAATCACCTGGGTATCACGTGGGAATCACGTGGGAATCATGTATCAATCACGTGGGCATAAGGTAGTCGTCACGTGTCAATCACGTGGGAATCACTTGGGAATCACCTGTCAATCACGTGGGCATCACGGAGACATCACGTGGGAATCATGTGTAAATCACATGGGAATCACGTGGGAATCACGTGTGAAACATGTGTCAATCAAGTGGGAATCACTTGGGAATCACGTGGGCATCACGTGGGCATCACGTGTCAATCATGTGGGAATCACGTGTCAATCACTTGGGAATCACGTGGGAATCACTTGGGAATCACGTGGGAATCACGTGTCATTCACGTGGGAATCACGTCGGAATCACTAGGGAATCACGTGGGAATCACGTGTCATTCACGTGGGAATCACGTGGGAATCACATGGGAATCAGGTGGGAATCACCTGTCAATCACGTGGGAATCACGTGGGAATCACCTGTCAATCACGTGGAAATCACTTCGGAATCACGTGGGAGTCACGTGGGTATCACCTGGGAATCACGTGTCAATAACGTGGGAATCAGGAGGGAATCACGTGGGAATCACGTGGGAATCACGTGGGAATCACGTGTCAATCACGTGGGAATCACGTGGGAGTCACGTGTGAATCACGTGGGAATCACGTGGGAATCACGTGTCAATCACGTGGGAATCACGTGGGAGTCACGTGGGAATCACGTGGGAATCACCTGTCAATCACGTGGGCATCACGTGGGCATCACGTAGCCCTCACGTGAGAATCACGAGTCAATCACGTGGGTATCACGTGGGAATCACGTGGGAATCATGTGTCAATCACGTGGGAATCACGTGGGAATCACGTGGGAATCACGTGTGAATCACGTGTCAATCAAGTGGGAATCACATGGGAATCACGTGGGTATCACGTGGGCATCACGTGGCAATCATGTGGGAATCACGTGTCAATCACCTGTCAATCACGTGGGAATCACTTGGGAATCACTTGGGAGTCACGTGGGTATCACGTGGGAATCACGTGTCAATAATGTGGGAATCAGGTGGGAAACACGTGGGAATCACGTGTCATTCACGTGGGAATCACGACGGAATCACTTGGGAATCACGTGGGAATCACCTGTCAATCACCTGGGCATCACGGAGCCATCAGGTGGGAATCACGAGTCAATCACCTGGGTATCACGTGGGAATCACGTGGGAATCATGTATCAATCACGTGGGCATAACGTAGTTGTCACGTGGAAAACACGTGGGAATCACGTGGGAATCACGTGGGAATCACGTGTCAATCACGTGGGAATCACGTGGGAATCACCTGTCAATCACGTGGGCATCACGGAGACATCACGTGGGAATCATGTGTAAATCACGTGGGAATCACGTGGGCATCACGTGGGCATCACGTGGCAATCATGTGGGAATCACGTGTCAATCACTTGGAAATCACGTGGGAATCACTTGGGAATCACGTGGGAATCACGTGTCATTCACGTGGGAATCACGTGGGAATCACTTGGGAATCACGTGGGAATCACGTGTCATTCACGTGGGAATCACATGGGAATCACGTGGGAATCACCTGTCAATCACGTTGGAATCACGTGGGAATCACCTGTCAATCACGTGGAAATCACTTGGGAATCACGTGGGAGTCACGTGGGTATCACCTGGGAATCACGTGTCAATAACGTGGGAATCAGGAGGGAATCACGTGGGAATCACGTGGGAATCACGTGGGAATCACGTGTCAATCACGTGGGAATCACGTGGGAGTCACGTGTGAATCACGTGGGAATCACGTGTCAATCACGTGGGAATCACGTGGGAGTCACGTGGGAATCACGTGGGAATCACCTGTCAATCACGTGGGCATCACGTGGGCATCACGTAGCCCTCACGTGAGAATCACGTGTCAATCACGTGGGTATCACGTGGGAATCACGTGGGAATCATGTGTCAATCACGTGGGAATCACGTGGGAATCACGTGTGAATCACGTGTCAATCAAGTGGGAATCACATGGGAATCACGTGGGTATCACGTGGGCATCACGTGGCAATCATGTGGGAATCACGTGTCAATCACTTGGGAATCACGTGGGAATCACGTGGGAATCACGTGGAAATCACGTGTCATTCACGTGGGAATTACGTGGGAGTCACATTTGAATCACGTGGGAATCACCTGCCAATCATGTGGGAATCATGTGGGAATCACGTTGGAATCACCTGTCAATCACGTGGGAATCACTTGGGAATCACTTGGGAGTCACGTGGGTATCATGTGGGAATCACGTGTCAATAACGTCGGAATCAGGTGGGAAACACGTGGGAATCACGTGGCAATCACGTGGGAATCATGTATCAATCACGTGGGCATAACGTAGTCGTCACGTGGAAAACACGTGGGAATCACGTGGGATTCACTTGGGAATCACGTGTCAATCACGTGGGAATCACGTGGGAATCACCTTTCAATCACGTGGGCATCACGGAGCCATCAGGTGGGAATCACGTGTCAATCACGTGGGTATCAAGTGGGAATCACGTGGGAATCATGTATCAATCACGTGGGCATAACGTAGTCGTCACGTGGAAAACACGTGGGAATCACGTGGGAATCACGTGGGAATCACGTGTCAATCACGTGGGAATCACGTGGGAATCACCTGTCAATCACG